>NC_053436.1:33698382-33799994 GCF_007990345.1 Gossypium hirsutum
ATTTATAATCCCACAAACATGAATTTTCCACCCATAGCAGGCCGGCCACTACTTATTAGGGGGCGAATTTGACATGCAAGTCCCCCTTTTTCCACATGCACTAATAGGTCCTTACGCATTGACCTATCACATTTTAAAATTTTCTCACATAAGTCCTATTGACTTAATTCACATGCAATCGACTAAATCGAAGCTTGAAATTTTCACACATTCATAGTTACATATTCTAGACAATAAATATCACATTCAAACATTTCGGTGACTCGGTTTAACGGTCCCGAAACCACTTCCCGACTAGGGTCAATTTTGGGTTGTCACAACTTAATTAAAGACTCATATTATAATAACTAAAGTAACTAAAATAAATAAATCAAAGTCCTTATTCCAGCAACCAAATTAACAAACTGGAATTTGCACTTAGGCCCCTCGAGTTTGGCCAATCTCGATGTCTTCGAATTGTTTCAAAACATGATGCAGCTGGGATCGCATCACTATCCCTAAATCATCACACTCCACTTCGAAAGTTTTGTTAAACTCAGGTAGACACAATAGTGGAATGTTAGTCAAGAAATCTTTAATTTTATTAAAAGAAACTTCTTGCTCATCAGTCCAAGTAAAATGAGAGTTTTTCTTGACAATACCTGTTAAAGGAGCAGCTATGGTGCTAAAGTTTGGCATGAATCTCCTATAGAAGCTTGCAAGTCTGTGAAAGCTTCTAACTTGGCTAATAGTCGTCGGACGAGGCCATTCTTTGATCGCCTTGATCTTTTTTTGATCCACCTCTAGGCCACCCGTACTTACAACGCAACCTAAGAAAACAACTTTGTCAGTATAGAAACTACATTTCTTAAGATTCGCATATAACACTTCCTTTCGTAAAACCTCCAAAATAGCACGCAAATGTTCAATATGATCAACCAATGATTTGCTATAGATTAAAATGTCATCAAAGTATACTACACAAAAACGGCCAATAATAGATCGTAAAACATGATTCATCAATTGTGCATTTGTGAGGCCGAATGGCAACACTAGCCACTCATAAAATAAAAATCATATTTTGTTTTAAAGTCCGTCTTCCACTCGTCTCCCTTTCACATGAGTATTTGGTGATATCCACTCTTCAAATCAATCTTGGAGTAGAGTTTGGCACCACTAAGCTCATCGAGCATGTCATCGAGTCTAGGAATAGGGTGACGATACTTGACGGTGATTTTGTTAATGGCTTGACAGTCCATGTACATCCTCAATGAGCCATACTTTTGGGCACCAAGAGAACGGGCTTAAACTTTCCCATATGTAGCCCTTCTCCATCAAGTCAGCCACTTGTCGTTGCAATTCCTTAGTCTCTTCGGGATTGCTACAGTAGCCTGGGCGGTTCGGGATCGTAGCTCTGGGCATAAAATAGTCTTGATGAGGCAATCCACTCGGCACTTCCTCCAAAAATACGTCCTTGAATCCCTAAAGTAAAGTCACAACAGAATAAGGGAAAGTATTTTGAGTTCATTAGCATCAAAAAGTTATTCTTGTACATAAGTACAAGAATGGGCTGGTGAATCAGTAAGGACTTTCTTACTTCTCTTTTCTTGCAAACATGCTCATCTTGTCAGTCTCATCTTCTTTTGATTTTCTTTTTCAACTCGTGTTTTTACCTAAATTTTCTCACATTTTCCTTTTTTTTCTCGATTTCTTTCTTTGTCTTTTTTTTTATTTTTTCTTACTTTTTTCTTTTACTTTTTCTACAGAATCTTTTAACTTGATTTGATCTTGATACACTTGTTTCGGGGTAAGAGGGGCTAGGATTACATTTTTGCCTAGATGCTTAAAGTATAACGGTTGGTGTATCCGTCATGGATTACACGTCGATCAAACTGCCATGGACGCCCCAAAAGAAGGTGTCCCGCGTGCATGGGAACCACGTCGCACACCACCTCATCTTTGTATTTTTTGATGGAGAATGCTACAGCAGCTTGTTTTGCACTTTAAGCTCTCCCCTGTCATTCAACCATTGTAACTTGTACGGGTTCGAATGCTTGGTCGTCGTTAAACCAATTTTTTCATCCAGCATATTACTTGCGACGTTGGTGCAGCTTCCTCCGTCAATAATCATGCTACACACCTTGCCTTGGATGTGGCACCGGGTGTGGAAAATATTTTCCCGTTGTTGCTCGGTTTCAGCACTTTGAATGTTGAGGCTCCTTTTCACCACAAGGATCTCCCCTTTTTTTTTAACTTTGAACTTTTTTTAATACAATATTGCTGAATACAAATGAATGCTTTTGGTACACGAATTTTTTTGAATTTTTTTACGAACCTATCCTGGGATAGCTACGAACGTACGTACTTCTTATTTCTACAAGCTCTGATACTAAATGATACGACTACGGACTCATTGGATAGCCCGAGTCGTTTCTAGTGCCAGATCGTCAAACATAGAAGTATCATTCCGATTGCAAGCAATGTGTGTATTCGGCTAAGTATGGGGATAGGTATTAAGAATAGGCTCAAAATGGCTAAGTATTTTGTTGTTATAGGTTCGGCTAACAAAGAATTGAAATGGATAAGTAATAGCTTGGGTGGGATGGAAAATGAGCTTAAGTGTCAAGAATGAACCAATACTATAAGTGAGTGCTAACCCGAACTTATATGACCTTAAGGTGAATAGGTGATAGAAAGAAGACCTTGACCCGTTACCTAGGAAGGTAAGAACCAAAGGTATCAGTTTTGGGTGAATGCCACACTACGAGAGTGATAAGTTCGATAGAAGAAATAGGTTGACGCCACTGACTAACAGATAAGTCAAGCTGAGTCTCGAACGAAATTTGAGAGATGAAAACCTCACAAATAACATAAAATTCATTCAAGAAGCAAAAAGGCTATACAACCAGCAAATGGGTGAATATTTATAGTAAAATCCTAAGGCTAGCCGAATAGGTAAACAAGTAGATGAATAGACATTTTGTTTCAGCTTTTAATGAGCTGAAAATTCCAGAATAGTTCATGAAAGTTCGAAGAGGTTTCTTCAGCCTTGAAACATGCCACACAGAAGTGAATTTCATAGAACGTAGTTCTGTTGAAAAAAAATCCGCTCTATATAAAAATCTCGATGTGATCTTTATGGAAATTTATCGTTCTTTGTTCGTTATTAAAACCTAAGTTGATATAGCAAAGTTTTACTCATATTAGTTTATAATTGAACTCTTAAAACAAAGTTTGTTTAAATTTGTTACGATAGCATGGTGTTTTGAAAGTATGCATTCTTTTTAGTAAAATCGCAACCTATTGCTCACAGATATGATTTAAAGTAAATAAACTCCCAACTAAGAAAACTTTAAGAGGCCTAAAACCCAAATTAAAAGGCTTAAAGAATGGAAATTTAGAACAGTAGCAAAAGCAGTTCTGTGACCCCCCGACGAGTCCCTTGCAGCACCAACTGCATAGGGATTACCTTCACAAGAAAGCTGAAGGATGAGTTTATGAAAACTCAGTGTGTAATCATTTATAAACAAAGAATCGTATAGTAAGAAGATACAGTCTGGGCCTAAGCCCTTTTCAGTAGCAGTTCAATCTCAGTTAGGGCCTTAGCCCAATACAGTAACAGTGTCAGTGTGGGCTTTAGCCCATCTCACTAACAGTAACAGAAATTCAATCAGAAAATCCTCCCCATCCATCCTCTACACTCTACTCTGTCCAGTCCTACACTCCATGTGGGGATAAAATCGACCTACCCATCCCTACACTCCAAAATATAGCATCGGTTGTGGCACTAAAATAGTATTTGCAGCAGAACTGCCAGCAACAGGCTTATAGCCTTTCAATACACTTCCTCCAATATCATATATCCCACCCCAGGCAATGCAACATAATATAAAAGTATTTATAGAAAAAATGGCATGCTCAACCAGTCATACATCACATAGGGGTATATCAGTCATTTACCACATAGGGGTATAACTGTCATTTCTTCATATTGGGGTCTAGGTATACTTATCGACCCAACAGTAGGCTAACAGTCGCCTTGGGCAACCCGTGCAACCTTAACAGTCAAGCAGTAAAAATAGGCCCAAGCCCATAATTCGGCCCCTGGGCCCACACACTCATGTGGCCTATAAAGCCCAAAAATGACCTTGGCCATGTGAGCTACATAGCTTGGCCCATTAATCTTCACACATCCGTGTGGTTTACTCGTGTGGGGCTCACAAGCCTGTGAGGCCCATACGGCCCATTTCGGCCCAACATGGCCCAGAACGACCTAAGCCCATGACATCGCTCACGGTGGTCTCTTCTATCAAATGCCCATGTTTTATGCGTTCGGGTCACTACACGAGCTAGCGTACGCTCATATAGCTTCTATAGCCAAATTTTTCAGCTTTTGCCGATTAATAGTTTTTGTAGTGTGATTACATACATGTTTGCAAAACCGAGCAGAAAGTGTTAGAAGTCCACGAGCAACAATCCTACATTCATTCAAAACATTCCATTAGCCGCTTGGAAACTATGCAAAACACCTCCTCCTTAATACCTAATCCCAAAAACATTAGATACCTGCCTTGAATGAACAATAGTGATTTAATCCACTTAAACCGCCGAATAATATTGATCACCCAAATCTCCTAACAAATCGATAGTAAAGGAAGTGTTAGTCACATGATTAGTACAACAGAGAGAGGAACTAAGAGGAAACTAAATGAGTAGAAACCAAACAAAAACCTACCAAAAATGCAGAACCAACTCGGAGGAAAGAGTAGTCGGTCAACACCCAAAAGAAATCCGAAAGCGCCCTCTTGACACAGGCGACAAAGGCACAACTACACTCTTGTCAAAAATTGACAGCACAAGGAGATGATAAATACAAGACTAAAAAGACAAGGAAGAGCATAATCTAGAAGATGCCTTACCACCTAAGTCAACAGAAAGTAAAATAGAATTAGCACAAAAAGGGGGAGGAGCAATTGATCACCACGAAATCCATTGGGGAAAGGAGGAAGGAAATTCTTTTACACTGTTTCTTCTAAGTAAAACTAGACTCAATAAGCTTTAATTTCATATTTTATTCAACCTCTAATTCGGTTTCCACAATTTTTGGTAATTTTTCAAAGTTGAACTACTGCTGTTGTCCAAAACTGTTTTAATGCTAATTTTACTCTTTCATGATTCCCTTATACTAACTTTCATTAACATACCATTATAAACCACATCACACAATGACATTCGCATAGGCATATGAGTAATTAATATGCTTGCAACCTATTAGCCAATATGAGTCAATTTATATGGCTACCTACCAAATCGAATCCTTATTCATTACAAGCCAATACATTTGGCCATATCATAATGACACATACACAAAATGACTAAGTCCCTATACATGCCATAGACTTAACATACTTACATTCACTTATACCCCAAATGATAGCTTGATAGTGTGATAGAATCTTTGACGATCTCCAACCTGAGCTAGTTGAATAAACTATAAGAGGTGGGAAAGAAAGGGGGTAAGCTTCATAGCTTAGTAAGTTAACATGCAAATAGAATGCAATTTAAACAAGCATTAATCATACATTTAACTTAATGAACATAAACTTGCACTTTATTATCAAATCACTTAAACTTATTCTTCATATATATTCTTACCACAAGTTCTGTAACACCCCTAATTTGTAACCGTCACCGGAATAGATTAAGAGGCATTAGCGAACTTATAACTCAGTTCAAAACAATCATATATCAAATACCATCTCATTTCAATAGTATAAGTCATTCAAAGTCAATATGAATTTAAAACGAGCATACAAAGTCTAAATGATACATTCGGGACTAAATGGATAACATATGAAAGTTTCAAAACATAGAAAAATTTTCAACTTTTCAAAGGTCACACGCCCGTGTGAACAAGCCGTGTGCCTCACATGGCATTAGACACACTCGTGTGTCTAATCCGTGGTGAAACAGAGCGTACATACTGACTTGTCCACATGGCCTCAAGACACGCTCGTGTGCTAGGCAGTGTGAAAATTAGGGAGGCTACTGACTTGGCCACACGGCCGACCACACGCCAATGTGCCAGCCCGTGTGACACACACGACCAATAAACATGCCCGTGTGTCTAGATCGTGTCAAAACTGGAGGGTATACTCACTTTAATTCGTAGGGTACCTTAGGGGACACACACCCGTGTAACGTGACTGTGTGTCACACACGGCTGAGACACACGCCCGTGTGGACAAAAATAGGCCATTTGAATAGCCAACTTGCCACCTCAATTGGGTCAAACCTACAAACACCAAACTAAGCATATTTGTACAACATTTATAACTAATTCACAACCAAACATAAGCGATTCATGACATATCATTTCCAACTCAATTCATCAACTAAATCATAACAAATCTAAACTAAAATCATACCAAAACATATGTTTCAATACAACATTCAATCTCATGCTCAAAACTTACCAAAACTTATCAATATTGACCATTTCCTTTCGTCATTCAAAACATTCCATATAATTAGTAATGCCTCACATATCATATAACATTTCCAACCCTAAGTCTAAACACAAGCTAGCCATATCACATGGCTAAATATATACATCACAAAACATAATCCAAACACTTCTAGCCTATACATGCCATACTTCAATATGTACATTTTCAAAAGTACCAAAACAAGGCTCAATAGTGTGGTGACGATCCTTGACGGTCCCCAAGATATCTATAAAACAATGAAAACACACACAAAGTAAGCTTTCAAAAGCTTAGTAAGCTTGTACTAAATATAACCAACATTTTATATAATACAAAACATCATCATCTAATAGACACTTAGTAGTTCTCAAATCATTTATCAATTCTATTTCAAATCATTTATCAATTCTATTTCGTCACAAATTAATATGTTCATACCAACTTATCAAGCTTTATACACACAGTATCATCTACCACATAGGTTTCGTACATACCTAAACTTTCCCATATTTATTCATTTTCATTCCTACCTCCCATTTAAATACATTAACTCTTTCCGAAGTCTTTCCATGCTTTAGGAATTCGCACATTTAGTGCTTCAATGATTAGCCGAAGCTAAAATGATCCTATACACTTAGTGCCATCTCAAATAGCCTAAGCTACCTCAGTATCATACACTTAGTGCCTCATATAGCCAATAGTGCTATTTATAGCCGAAGCTATTTTTAATCGCACACTTAGTGCCAAATGCAGTTGATTTATCATCTTATTCAATCCATAATCAAATATATACACAATTTATCTATAATCAAAGCATCAAAAATATACTTGTAACATCATTTATCATGTACAAACTTACTTCGTACTTGGAATTGTTGATTTAAATCATCTACTCGATTATCTTCCATCTTCCTCGGTCTAAATCTGAATTCCTCTTTTCTTGATCTATATGTATTCAAAATTAACCCTTTTATTCACCAAGTCATTCAATTCAATCCACAAACATATATTTAGGGCATTTTGCAAACTAGCCCTCACATTTTCATATTTTGACACTTTAGTCCCTAATTCACAAAATCATAAAATACACATAATTTGCATATACTCATGCTTGGCCGAATTCTCCTAGTATTCATACTAGTCCACAATTTCATTTATTTCACATTTTAGTCCTTCAATTTACAAATTTCACAGTTTAGCCTATTTTACTCAAATTCATCAAAAATCCAAAGACAAAACATGTTAACCCAAAACATATCTTTCATTTATCAACAACTAACTTCACAAACCTCAAAGTTTCATCAATGGCATAACTTAAGAGCATAATCAAATTCAAAAATTGAGGCATGGGCTTAGTAAAACACAAAGCAGCGATCACAATAACGTAGAAATTATCAAAATTTGAACAAAATCCATACCTTAATTAAGGAAATAAATGGCCGAATGAAATGAAGCTTAAACCCCTTTCTTAATATGAATAAAATGGCCACATTTTTTATTTTGTTTTGATTAATATTAACATATTAATCAATTTCCCATTTTGCCCTTATTTTATAACATAATTAAACCATTACCAAATGTCCATTAACCTTGTCAATGGGCTAATAACCACATAAGGACCCTTGCTTTAGAAAGCCATGACAAATAGATACCTTTACAATATAGAAAGCTACTTCTACATTTTATGCGATTAGGTCCTTTTTATCTAATTAAGCACACAAACAAATAAATTTTCATACAAAACTTTCACACATACGAATTCACATACCATTAGCACAGAAAGTAATATTTAAATATTTTTCTGACTAAGACTTGTGGTTCTGAAACTACTTTTCTGACTAGGGTCTAAACCAAACTATTACAATTCTCCCCCCTTAGGGATTTTCGTCCTCGAAAATCTTACTGTTAAACAGATTCAGATATTGCTGTGTCACAATATCTTTAGGCTCCCACGTGGCCTCTTCAATACCGTGACGATGCCACATCTCTTTCACTAACGAAATTCTCTTATTTTATAGTTCTTTAACTTTGCGAGCTAAGATATGGATCGGTTCTTCTTCATAAGTCATATCAAACTAAATTTCAATCTCAGACAGAGGAATCACATGGGAAGGATCAGATCTGTATCGTCGAAGCATCGATACGTGAAACACATCATAAATCTTTTCTAACTTTGGTGGCAATAACAATCTATATGCTACCAGCCCAATACGCCCAGTAATCTCATACGGCTCGATGAACCTCAAACTCAATTTGCCTTTTCTACCGAACCAAAGCACTTTCTTCCACGGAGATACTTTCAAAAACACTTTGTTGCCAATCTCAAACTCAATGTCTTTTCTTTTCAAGTCTGCATAAGATTTCTGACGATCGTAAGCTGTTTTCAAACTATCTCTGATCACTTTCACTTTCTGTTTTGTTTCTTTTATCAAATCAACCCCGTGTACCTTATTTTCACTGATCTCAGTCCAATATAAAGGTGTATAGCATTTGCGACCATATAAAGCCTCGTATGGTGCCATTTTAATACTCGATTGAAAGCTATTATTGTAAGCGAATTCAATCAAAGGCAGATATTGTTCCCACGTACCTTCAAACTCAGGAATCCAACATCTCAACATATTCTTGAGTATCTGAATAATCCGCTCGGATTGACCGTCCATTTGAGGGTGAAAAGCAGTACTGAAATGCAATTTTGTACCCAGAGCATCTTATAACTTCTTCCAGAATCGTGAAGTGAATCTCGGATCTCTATCTGACACTACAGACAATGGCACGCCATGCAATCTCATGATATCAGAAATGTATAACTCAGCTAATTTATCAAGTGAGTAATTGGATTGAATCAAAATAAAATGAGAAGATTTCGTCAATCGATCAACTACAACCCAGATTGCATATTTCTTTCTCGGAGATAGGGGCAAACCTGAAACAAAGTCCATTGTCACTCTATCCCATTTCCATTCTGGAACCATAATCGGGTGTAACAAACCAGATGGCACCTAATGTTCAGCTTTAACTTGCTGATAGATCAAACATTTATAAACAAAGTCAGAGATATCTCTTTTCATTCCAGACCACCAGTAATGTTGTTTCAAATCATTGTACATTTTCGTACTACCTGGATGCACAGATAGTCGACTATTGTGAGCTTCATTCAAAATCATCTAAATTAACTCCGGATTTCTCAAAACACAAATTCTATCTCAGAATCTTAGACAATCATCTTTATCAACTCTGAATTCTGAATTAGACTCTAAATCATACTGAGCTTGTTTTACTAAAATCTCATTATCAATCTTCTGAGCTTTGATAATCTGCTGTAAAAACAAAGGTCTCACTTTTAATTTAGCTAAAACTGAACCATCATTAACCAGAACCAAATGAGCATTCATCGCAGCAGAGCAAATAATAATTTTTGACTCAAAGCATCAGCAACAACATTTGTCTTACCCGAATGATAATCTATCACAAGTTCATAGTCTTTTAGCAATTCAAGCACTCTTCTCTGTCGTAGATCCAAAACTTTCTGAGTCATCAGATACTTCAAACTCTTATGATCAGAATATACGTGACATTTTTCACCAAATAGATAGTGGCACCAAATCTTCAAAGCAAACACAATTGCAGCCAACTCAAGATCGTGCATCAAATAGTCCTTTTCGTGCGGCTTGAATTGTCTTAAAGCATAAGCAACAACTTTGCCTTCTTGCATCAAAACACATCCCAGTCTGATCAATGAAACATCACTATAGATTACAAATTCTTTACCCGATTCGGGTTGTATCAGTACTGGAGCTTTAGTGAACAAAGTTTTGAACTGATCAAAGCTGTTCTGACACTTTTCAGACCATTCAAACTTCACATCTTTCTGAAGTAGCTTCGTTATCGGAGTCACAATCATAGAAAAGCCTTTTACGAACCTTCTATAATAACCGGCAAGTCCCAAAAAACTGTTGACTACAAAGACATTCCTCGGAGATTTCTAATCCAGAATAGCTGAAATCTTGCTCGGATCAACTCAGATACCAGATGCTGATACAATGACCCAAAAAACTGACCTCTCGTAACTAGAATTCACATTTACTAAACTTCGCATACAATCGCTTATCAGACAAAGTTTGTAGCACTATTCTCAAATGCTCGGCATGTTCAGTTTTGTCACGAGAGTAAATCAATATGTCGCCAATGAATACAACAACAAATCGATCTAAATACGGTCTGAAAATTCCATTCATCAAATCCATAAAGATAGCAAGTGCATTAGTCAATCTGAAAGGCATAACTAAAAATTCATAGTGGCCATACCTCATTCGGACTGCAGTTTTCGGAATGTCTAAGTCTTTCACTCGTAACTGATAATAGCCTGATCTCAAATCTATTTTTGTAAACACCGCAGCTCCTTTCAACTGATCAAACAAATCATCAATTCTGGGCAAAGGATACTTATTCCTGATAGTCACTTTATTCAACTGACAATAATCTATACACATTCTCATCATACCGTCTTTCTTTTTCACAAACAGAACCGGAGCACCCTAATGTGAGAAACTCGGTTTAGTAAATCCTCTATCGGTTAACTCTTACAACTGAGACTTTAAGTCTTTTAATTCAGTCGGAGCCATTCTATACGGAGCTATTAAAATTGGAGTAGTTCCCGGTACTAACTCAATACCAAATTCAACTTCTCTGATCAGAGGTAATCCTAGAAGTTCTTCAGGAAACACATCAGGGAACTCACATACAACAAGCACCGATTTAACTTTCTTTTCTGACACTTTCAAATCAATCACATAAGCAAAGTAGGCTTCACAGCCTTTTTTTCACAATACTCAAAGCTTTCATCGAAGATATCAAAGCAGGCAATCCATTCAAATCACTAGATTCAATTCTGACTATTTCATCATTCTTGCATCTCAAATCAATAGTTTTTCGTTTGCAGTTCACAACAGCATCATGCAAAGTTAACCAACCCATACCCAGAATTATAACAAACTCATCAAAATGTAACAACACTAGATTAGTCAAAAAACAAATGTCTCGAAAAATTAATGGGCAATTCTTACAACTTTATCAACCAGAACACATATGCCTAGAGGGATCGAAACTCTAGTTACAAATTCAGTAGACTCTACAGGCAAAGTCTTACTGTTCACTAAGTTCACGCATATATACGAATGTGTTGATCTAGGATCTATCAAAGCAATCGTAGAAGTATCATAAAGAGTGAATGTACCTATAATCACATCTTGCGACGAAGCTTCTGCACGAGCTCGGATAGCATAGGCTTTAGCAGGTGCACGAGCCTCAGATCTAACAATTGTATATTTTGTTCCTCTCTGACTACCGCTTACATTTCTCGCATTTCTGAGCGGTCTACCACGAGAAGCGTTGCCACTTGGCCTCAGATTCTTAACATTATCTTTTTCAGCTAAATTTGGGCAATCTTTTTATAAAGTGATCTCGTGAACCACAACTGTAACAAGCTCGGCTATTACTTTTTCCCCAGCATTCTCCAAAATGTCGTCTTTCACATTGATTACACTCAGGCTTTTCATTCTTTACATTACCAACACTGGCAACAGACGTAGCTGGAGCTTTGAAATTCGAATACGATCTAACACGATCTCTATTCGAATGTCCTACATTAGCATTTGAATGGCTATTATCATCTCAAAATTTATTTGATGCAGATTGAAATGATTTGCCCGATGATCTCTTTCGCATTTCTCTAGCTTCAGAATCAACTTTTCTTTTCTCTTTCTCGAGATCCTCAACTTTACATGCTCGTTCAACAAGCACGACGAGTTCTTTAATCTCAAGAATCTCAACTAAAAAACGGATATCTTCGTTCAAACCATCCTCAAATCTTTTGTAAATTATTACCTCAGTAGATACACATTCACAACATACTAGCTCAATCTTACAAATTTTAGCTTGTATTCTGTAACAGACATACGACCTTGTTTAAGCTCGAGAAACTCTTTACGTTTCTAGTCAATAAATCGCTGACTGATGTATTTCTTCCAGAATTCAACTTGAAAGAAATCCCAGGTAACTCTCTCACTCGGAACTACAGATATTAAAGTTTTCCACCAGTTATACGCTGTATCTCTTAAGAGTGAAACGGCACATTTTATGCATTCTTTGGGATTCAATAACAATTCATCAAATACTCGTATTGTGTTCTCTAACCAGAACTCTGCCCTTTCAGCATCATCAATTGTTGTAGCTCGAAACTCTTCGACCCCATACTTTCTAATCTTATCGACTGGTGGCTTACTTAACTGAATTGGATTCACTGATGGCATAGCAGGAGTTTGTGGAAGATTAACCGATGGTGGAGGTTGTCGTACAGCCGGATTGGTTCTAATATACTGGCTAAACCAATCGTTCATCATTTGATAGAAGGCTTGTCTAGCCTCACTATCACGAGTATTTGTAGCCGGTCTGGAATCGGATGGCACCGTCCCTTGCGCAGGAGGAGGAGCATTGCTTTCAACATCATCCGCTACAGCTCGTTTGGGATCCATTTGCTATATAAAAGCACATTTCAATGTCAGGATTTATCACACAATCGCGATTCATAAATATGGCATGTATAGCTAGACACACATACACTATGGTAGTCCTAGAACCGACTAAACCATAGCTATGATACCAATAAAATGTAACACCCCTAATCCGTAATGGTCATCGGAATAGATTAATAGGCATTACCGAACTTATAATTCAATTCAAAACAATCATATATCAAATACCATCTCATTTCAATAATATAAGTCATTCATATTCAATATGAATTTAAAACGAGCATACAAAGTCTAAATCATACATTCAGGACTAAATTGATAGCATATGAAAGTTTCAAAACATAGAAAAATTTTTAGCTCTTCAAGGGTCACATGCCCGTGTGAACAGGTCGTGTGCCTCACACGGTATTAGACACGCCGGTGTGTCTAAGCCGTGGTGAAATAGAGCATACATACTGACTTGTCCACATGGCCTCAAGACATGCCCTGATGTAAGGCCGTGTGAAAATTAGGGAGGCTACTAACTTGGGAAAACGACCGACCACACACCCATGTGCCAGCCCGTGTGACACACACGACCAATAGACACGCTCGTGTGTCTAGGCCGTGTCAAAACTAAAGGGTATACTGGAACACCCTGATTTTGGGCCTAGTCAGAACAATGGTTTCGGGACCACAAATCTGACGATGAAAATTTTATTTTTTATTATATTTTTATGGTATACAATTTCACGGAATAATTTTGTGAAAATTTCGTTCGAAAATTTTGACATTCGGGCACGTAATTTAGTCAAAAGGATTAAATCATAAAAAGTGCAAAAGTTGAGTTCTACATACTAGAGGTGTCGAATTATTATGAAATTTTAAATTGAGGGTCCTTAAATGGTAGTTAGACCATCGGTTAATTGTTTTACAAAAATAGACATGAAATGGGTGTAATTAAATATTTTTAAGTTAGGGGTATTTTGGTAAACTAATAATTAAAAGAATTAAAAAGGGAAATAAGCCAAATTAGCTATCATCTTCTTCATTCAACCATTTCTACCAGCAGCAGCCATGGTTAAGGTTTGTTCAAATTCCCAAGCTCGATTGTAAGTGATCCTTAGCCCCGTTTTTAAAGTTCTTTACATTTTTGAAATCCCGGTAACTTGGTTAAGCTTATTCTAGCAATAATTTAACCTAGGGTCTATATTTGGAAAAATAACCATGAAATGTGTTTATTTTAATGTTTTATGGTAGAATATGAAGCTTGAAATTGTGTTAAACAACTTTTACTAAGCGATTTTACGTGAAAACGAGTAAAACGACATAATCGGTAAAAGTACCTAATGTTCATAAGTACATGTTAGAGTGTGAATTTGATGTTGTTATAGAAGGGAAAAATGATCGGCATGTCATAAAACATAAGAAAATATGATGAATTTTAATTTACGAGCCTAGGGGAAAAATGTAATTTGACAAAGTTTAGGGGTAAAATTATAATTTTACTAAAATATGATTTTGGGTCAATTTGAATAATGTGAGTCCTAATTAGGCTATATTTGTAATGATAGAGCAAGGAAAATTGAAATTTGGGCTAAAATCGGCAAAATACCAAGTTGTGGACAAAATGGTAAAAATGGCCATTTTCGTATACGAGGTAAGTTCGTGTGTTAATAATAATGCAATACCATACTTGAATTGTAATTTTCTATTGTTATGGAATAAATTGCATGATTTAATATGTTTAGGAGAAGTTGATGGATGGTGTGTATAATATGGAAAATGCGATGCTTGTTGTGTCATGTGAAATTGAATGGCAAATTATTGTTATATGAATTGAATGTTAAATTACTATTACAGGGGTTGTGCCTGATGAGATTTTGACAAGTTTGTACGTAAATAATTTATCGATTCTTTTTATTTTATTATATTTTGTTATCATATGAAATGTGGCTGCCTATAGAATGATTATTTGTTGTAAATTGCAAATTGAAAAAGGACTATGAATAAATTGTAACATGTTGGAAAGTGAGGAATTTCCCAGTTGAGCCTTCGGAATAAAAACGATACGAATGATCTATTGTGAGGTCACGTGTGTAGTACTAAGTGCAGGCTACTATGCGTACCAGATAGCTTTATCTACAAGTGTGAAAATATGTGCAGGCAACTGAGTATCAGTTATTATTCCGAAGAGTTCAACGGGAAAATCGATTAAGTAAAAAATACATGTGAACATGATTATATGATGAATAAGTGTAGGTATATGTTTATGAAAATTATGAGCAATGTGCTCGATATTTGAGTGAAATTCGATAAGACAAAATGGATTAAGTGAAATTATGTAAGAGTGAATTTTATTAGTAAAACAGTGTTAGACAGCAGCAGTTATGTGACTTTGAAAATTCACCAAAAATTGTGTAAGTTGAATTAAATTTCAAAAAAATTATGGAATTAAATACTAACGAGTATATTTTCATATAAAAGAAACAGGGGAGCAAAAGAGTTCTATATTATGTGATATTCTAATTTTTGTCAGACAGTGTTAGAATGAATTCGAGATCCCCTGTTCTGACTTGGAAAAATCGTTAAAAATTTTAAAAAAATAATTATGAGTTATAATTTATATGAATAAAATCTTAAATGAGTATACTTTCAGGAGGAATGAATGAAAATATCATCCAAGTCCTGAAATATGAGATAAATAATTTTTAGTGAAAAGAGGTCAGAACTGTTGGACAGCGAAATAGGGGAAAATTTAATGAATAAACTGTACTGGCTAAACCAAAAATTCTGTAAATTTTATGGGAGAAAGGTATATGAGTCTAGTTTCAAGTAAATTTGACAAAACTAAATTTTTAGTTTTTTAGCTCTAGATATTAATGATTTAGTAACTGTAACCCGATAAAATAGCTTAACCTGAACATGTGTAATTGTACAATTATAGTCTTTTATCTTGAAAAGCATGTTAGTAATTGCTTATTAATTTCATATAGACTTACTAAGCGTAAAGCTTACCCATCCTCTCCATTTCTTTAGTATTGGCAGGTCAGCTTGGGGTTGGAGATTGTCGGGGGCAAAATCACACTATCAAACTATCATTTTTGGGAGAATTAATTCAAATATTAGAAATATCAAGTGAGTGGCATGTATAGGAAGTTGGTTTGTGATATGTATTATTATGACTTTAACCATACGTATCAGTCTGCATTGAGTTTTCGTATATGATCATGAGATGTGCTCCTTATCCATTATGGTTTATAAGTTTAATTAATCATGCCATGTCCTATGTTTTGATGTGATGATATAGTAAGCTTTGTTTGTTATGCATGATTGGTAATATATCAGGTAAGTTAAATGCAGGCCAGTGGATCATGATTGGTAATATGGATGTTTAATGGACAAATTGGTAACTACATTATGATGGTATAAAATGAGAATAAGATTTAGCATGTCTAGTTCTAGTTAATGTAAGAATGCATATTATATACAGGATGGTAAGCAAATATGTTTAAAGTGAATGACATGTTATTGCATGATTATGGATGTGTAGTGCTCATTTATGCCACGTTATATGTCTTTAAATATGAGTCTATGCATGTGTTCGAAAAGTTTTGAATTAAATGAAATTTTATGGCCCAGTTTTCGTCTATGTGTATGGTTAAGTCTGGTAATGCCTCGTACCCTGTTCCGGCCTTGGATACGGGTAAGGGGTGTTACATATACTGACTTTTAATCGTAGGGTAGCCTAGGGGACACATGGCCATGTAACGTGACCGTGTCACACATGGTGAGACCCACGCCTATGCCTTTGCCCGCGTGGACAAAAATAGGCCATTTGAATAGCCAACTTGCCACCTCAATTAGGTCAAACCTACAAGCACCAAACTAAGAATATTTGCACAACATTTATAACTAATTCACAACCAAAACATAAGCCATTCATGTCGTATCATTGCCAACCACATTCCCAACTCAATTCATCAACTAAATCATAACAAATCTAAACTAAAATCATGCCAAAACATATGTTTCAATACATCATTCAATCTCCAACTCAAAACTAAAAAAAACTTATCAACATTGACCATTTCTTTTGGTCATTCAAAACATAACATATAATTAGTAATGCCTCACATATCATATAACATTTCCAACCATAAGTCTAAACACAAGCTAGTCATATCACATGGCTAAATATATATGTAACACCCCTCACTCGTATCCGACATCGGGATAGGGTTCGAGGCATTACCGGGGTTTCACATTCATAAACATATTAAATCGAGTCACCAAGTTGCTCTCAAAATAAAAACTTCTCAAATATGTACACCTTGTCCCTTAAACAGGTCTTCGAGACCTAAAACATACCCAGAGGCAGTTTAGGACAAAACCGAGAACATTTGATAAGCTTTGGGCACCATGGAAAATTTCCCTTACTTTGAAGTGCCACACGCCCGTGTGGCTTGGAACACGCCCGTACAGTCACCCCGTGTCCAAGATTTGAAGATTCTATTAAATTCACACGGGCAAGACACACGCCCGTGTGTCTAGCCCGTGTTCATTTAACAGACTTACAATTTTAGATGCAGGGAACGCACGGCATGCCACATGCCCATAGGTATGGCCCCTGTATTACACAAGGCCTAGACACACGCCCGTGTGCCCAACCGTGTGGACCTTAATAGGCTATTTTTCGAGCCTTTGGTCACCCCTTTTTATCACTTATACATAGTGATTATTAAATACAAAGTAAAATATGATTATACTTTTATAAAAGGTCTTTGCAAAAACTTATGGCATGGAAACCTCATATCATTGGTTTCATACATGCTAGGTTATTTCCCATCTTGTATTTATGGGTTTTCATGCCACTTTAATACATTCAAGATTGGCTCGTTCTTGTGACTCATTGCCAGTTGGAATTCAACCATCGCATATGATTATAAACATGCATGGAAATTTTTTAGCTCATAGCCTACTTCAAGACAAGCCGATCTCTATGGCCATATACAAAAGATAGATTTATCTTTACATGCCTTCATTTGGCAAATCAAATGACACATATAACAAAATACTCAAAAGACCTATACATGCCATTGAACAAATCAGAAATGTCTTTATACCAAAGCTAATCTATTTTATAGTATGCTGACTCTCCAACCGTCTTCCAATCTTTACGAGTCGTCAAGCTCTGTGAGAGATAGGGAAAGAGAGGGGTAAGCATTTTCATGCTTAGTAAGCTCGAATAACCGAAAAGTAAACTTACCAAGTAATTAGCATGCAATCAAATTGGGTAATAAATTCAATAAGCATAGGATGGCTTCCCTATCACATACACTCAATCAATGAGTTAGTCACATAAAAATGCACTATGAAAGTTATCTTAGATGAGCTCATCATTCAACATCTCATTTTGTACATATAAGTCATGTTAATCTCGTTGAGTTTATTGGAAGTCTCAATGGAATACCCATTAATCGTCAATTCGTATGAATGATCATTTTAAGTATGCACTCCCGCGAACCTCACATCTCATGGCAGGATTACCAGTCCAGGCTAAATCCCCCATTTTATGATCTCATAAGGTGATGCCGGGATTAGCAGTCTAGGCTAAACCCCTTATAACGGCAAACACATTTATTGAGCTCGGATCTGAATTACCAGTCCAAGCTAAATTCAGATCCTAATCGGATTACCCGTCTGGGCTAAATCCATAATGCACACATATTCTTCGGGAGGTTCGACCTTTCAAGGGAACACCCGTCCGGGCTAGATCCTTTTATAAATGAGATCAACAGATTACCCATCTAGGGTAAATCCTTACTGCAACACATGCAGGACCTCATTACACATGTCAATCATGGTTTATCCATCGAATTCCCTTTTTAACCTCAACCGAGACATTTATCACAATTCATACTTAAACATGCATTTCATAAAATTTCATGTTATTAATAAATGCAATCATCATGCACTCATAAATCATATAATTAGGCATATTGAGTGTTTACTTTAAGTTATTCGAACTTACCTGGTATTCGTTTCGGTGTCATGTTTCGGTTATTCTGAAACCTTTCATTTTCCTCGATTGACCTCCAAAATTTGTTCCTCGGGATCTATAACAATAAAAATAGATCATTAACACTCCACATTATACATTTCAAGTCTAAATTCCACCCCCAGTGCAAATGACCGTTTTGCCCCTACCCTTTCATATTTTTATGATTTAGTCCCTAGGCTTGCATAAAGAAACACATGCAATTTCTACCTTACTCAAGCCTAGCCAAACACTTTTCCCTCTTATGGTAGCCCACATTTTCCATTATTTTCACATTTCTACCACACATTTTATAACTTTTGCAAAAAGGTCCCTTTAGGGGTTTTTCATGAAAATCACCTAGGAAAAGTTGTTTAACACACATCAAACTTTCATATTCCTCCATAAAACATCAAAATACAAGTAACTCATGCATGGGAAAATTTTTAAACATGAGCCCTAGCATGAAATAGGGTAGAAATGGAGAGAGTAAGCTACCGGGATCTCAAAATTACAAAGACATTAAAAACGGGACTTGGGAGCACTTACTAATGAGCTTGAAAAGCTTGGAAACCCTAGCTATGGTGGCTTAGGAATTTCGGCTGGACAAGGGAGAAGAATGGCTGATTTTGGCCTTCTTTTTCCCATTTTATTTCATTAATATGCCAAATGACCAAAATGCCCTTAAGCCCTTTCTTTGAAATTTCATCCATGCAAGCCCATTTTTGTCCAAAAACTTAAAAATTGGGAAAATTTCTCCCCAAGACCTATTTTATAATCTAAAGCAATTTCATGCAAATTGCTTCTAGAATCTAAGTTTTGCAATTTATTCAATTTAGTCCCTAATTTTTCAATTGGGCACTTACTCAAAGAATCCACAAACATATATTTAGGGAATTTTGCAAACTAACGTTTACATTTTCACATTTTGACACTTTAGTCCCTAATTCACAAAATCATAAAATACACATAATTTGCATATACTCATGATTGGCCGAATTCTCCAAGTATTCATACTAGTCCACACACTTTATTTATTTCACATTTTAGTCCTTTAATTTACAAATTTTACAATTTAGCCCATTTTACTCAAATTCATCAAAAATCCAAAGACAAAACATATTAACCTAAAACGTATCTTTCATTTATCAACAACTAACTTCACAAACTTCATAGTTTCATCAATGGCATAACTTAAAATCATAATCAAATTCAGAAATTGATGCATGGGCTTAGTAATACACAAAGCAACGATCGCAATAACGTAGAAATTATCAAAAATCGAACAAAATCCATACCTTAATTAAGGAAATCAATGACCGAATTAAATGAAGCTTAAAACCCTTTCTTCTCTTCTATTTTTGGTAGAAAAAGATGAATAAAATGGCTACATTTTTTATTTGTTTTCATTAATATTAACATATTAATTAATTTCCCATTTTGCTCTTATTTTATAACATAATTAAACCATTACCAATTGTCCATTTATGTCCATTAATCTTGTCAATGGGCTAATAACCACATAAGGACCCTTGCTTTAGAAAGCCATGACAAATATATACCTTTACAATATAGAAAGCTACTTTTTCATTTTATGCGATTAGGTCCTTTTTATCTAATTGAACACACAAACAAATAAACTTTCATACGAAACTTTCACACATACGAATTCACATACCATAAGCACGGAAAATAATATTTAAAATATTTTTCTGACTCAAATTTATGGTTTCAAAACCACTTTTTTGACTAGGGTCTAAACCAGACTGCTACAAGTTCATCACATCCCATGTTGTTCTCATGAGTTCGATATACATACCTGTGCCCACTTGCACATAACAACTTAATTTCTCGTCTTCGTCATATTTATCAAGATTACCATTGAACTTCTCTTTGGACTACCCGTTGAACACTTAGATTATTATTGGATACATCGGAATCTCACACCTAAGTGCCTCATATGTAGCCAACGCTACCTCATATCACATAACACATGTTGCTCGCTTTCGAGCTACTCACGGGTTTGCTCAAATAGGCTGTCAGGTATTCGTAACACATGTCGGACTACCCAGCCAACGGTAGAATATGTGAGACCAGTACCTGAATGCCAAAACATGTGTCACATACATCATGAACTCAGACCATAACTCAATGATTTAGACCATAACACATCTTGCTCATTTTCGAGCTACTTACGGGTCTGCTCAAATAGGCTGTCAGGTATTTGTAACACATGTCAGACTACCCATCCAATGATAGAATATACGAGACCAGTACCCGAACGCCAAAACATGTGTCACATACATCATGAACTCAGACCACAACTCAATGTGTAACAACCCAATTTATACCCTATTCGAAACAATGATTTCGGGACCACGAATCTGAGTCAAAAAAATATTTAAAATTTATTTTATGTTTTTATTATATGTGAATTTATATGTGTGAAATTTTCGTGATTTAATTGTCATTTGAGTGCCTGATTAAATAAAAGGACTTAATCGCGTAAAATGAAATTTTGGTGGTTAATTGTGAAAGGGCCGAATAGTTGTTGTTCCTTTAATATGGAGGTTTTATATTGCAATTAAACCAAAATTATATGTTATGGATGGAAAAGACCTTATTTTATAATGGTTATACATTTATGTTTAAAGGTTATTAAGGTAAAATGTGTAATAATATATGTTATAATAAAACTTGAAAATTAAAAGCCAAAGTTATATTTTATTTCCATTACCAAAACTTAAAAATAAGAGAAGAAATAGAGAGTTTGAGGTTTTGCCCTTTGTTAAGCTCAATCAAGGTATGTAACTAGCTTAGTTTTTGATAATTTTTAAGTTTTTGAGATCGTTGCAGTGTAATGTACAAAGCCTAAGCTTGAAATTTTTATTTTGATGAATATTTTGAGTTATGCCATTGATGAATATTTGAGCCATGTGATGTTAGTTGATGAAATATGAAATCTATGTTCTGGATTAACATGTTTTGTATTAGAATTTTTGATGATTTTGAATAATTAGGGCTAAATTGCAAAAATGATCATTTGAGGCACTAAAATGTGAAATAAATGAAATATATGGACTTTTATGAACATGGGTAGTATTTGGCCTAAGCATGGTATGTGCAAATTTTACATGTTTTGTGTTTTGTGCAATTTGGACTAAATTGTAAAAAGTGTGAAATGTCAAGGGTAAAATAGTAATTTTCCTATTTATGTGTTTTTGGACTAAATTGAGTGAAAATATGTTTGAATAAGTTTAATTTGAATATGTTTAGATCAAGAACCAAAGAAATCGAATTTGGATCGAGGGAAAACTAAAGTTGTCGACTAGTCGTCCCGTTCCGTTTTTTATCATCTGAGGTAAGTTTATAAGTAAATACTTGTTGTTAATTTTAAATAAGTATGATTTTATATGCTGAAATGAAATACATGAATATATATATGAATTAGCCGAATGTGTACAAGCTTGGCATCTTTGTTTATGAATTTGTTTCGATTGAGTTACGATGTCTGAAAGCTCCGTATGAACCTTAGGAATAGCTATGATACATATGTCATGACATAGGATTTTATATGTGATGTGTGTGTAAGACCATGGCATCGATATATGTGTGCAAGTAACGCCACGTTTTATATGTTGGCATCGATATGTGACTTCGATATATATGTGCGAGTAAGACCATGTTTTATACGTTGGCACCGATATGTGACTTCAATATATGTGTGCGAGTAAGACCATGTTTTATATGTTGGCATCGATATGTGACTTCGATATATGTGTGCGAGTAATATCCTGTTTGGAATAGTGGAATTGATATAATTGTAGTTTAATTGCAACATAAAACCTACATGTTAAAAGAACAACAACTATTTGGCCCTTTCACAATTAACCACCAAATTTTCATTTTATGCGATTAAGTCCTTTTATTTAATCAGGACTCAAATGACAAAATTAAATCACAAAAATTTCACACATATAAATTCACATATAATAAACATAGAAAATAAATTTTAAATATTTTTTACTTGGATTCGTGGTCATGCCACGAAACCACCATTTTGAATAGGGTTTAAATCGGGCTGTTACACATTGAGTTGTAGTCTGAGTTCATGATATATGTGGCATATGAACTCATTGAGTTATGGTCTGAGTTCATGATGTATATGACACATGTTTTGGCATTCGGGTACTAGTCTCGCATATTCTACCGGTGGCTGGGTGGTCCGGCATGTGTTGCGAATACCTGACAGCCTATTTGAGCAGACCCGTGAGTAGCTCAAAAGCTAGCAACATGTGATATGTGATATGAGGTAGTGTTGGCTACATATGAGGCACTTAGGTGCGAAATTCTGATGTATCCGATAATATTCTGAGTGTTCAACGGGTAGTCCAAAGAGAAGTACAATGGTAATTTTGATGAATACGTCAAAGACGAGAAATTAAGTTGTTATGTGCAAGTGGGCACAAGTATGTATATCGAAATCATGAGAACATTGTGATGAACTTGTAACAGTCTCGTTTAGACCCTAGTCAGAAAAGTGGTTTCGAAACCATAAATTTGAGTCAAAAAAATATTTTAAATATTATTTTTCATGCTTATGGTATGTGAATTCTCATGTGTGAAAGTTTCATATGAAAATATATTTGTTTGTGTGCTCAATTAGATAAAAAGGACCTAATCGCATAAAATGCAAAAGTAGCTTTCTATATTGTAAAGGTATATATTTGTCATGGCTTTCTAAAGCAAGGGTCCTTATGTGGTTATTAGCCCATTGACAAGATTAATGGACATAAATGGACATTGGTAATGGTTTAATTATGTTATAAAATAAGGGCAAAATGGGAAATTGATTAATATGTTAATATTAATCAAAAAATAAAAAATCACGCCATTTTATTCATCTTTTTCTACCAAAAATAGAAGAAAAGAATGGGTTTTAAGCTTCATTTCATTCGGCCACTGATTTCCTTAATTAAGGTATGGATTTTGTTCGATTTTTGATAATTTCTACGTTATTGTGATAAGTGCTTTGTGTTTTACTAAGCCCATGCCTCAATTTCTAAATTTGATTATGATTTTAAGTTATGCCATTGACGAAACTATGAAGTTTGTGAAATTAGTTGTTGATAAATGAAAGATATGTTTTGTGTTAACATGTTTTGTCTTTGGATTTTTGATGAATTTGAGTAAAATGGGCTAAATTGTGAAATTTGTAAATTGAAGGACTAAAATGTGAAATAATTGAAATATATGGACTTGTATGAACATGGGTAGTTTTTAGCCTAAGCATAGTATGTGCAAATTTTGCATGTTTTGTGTTTTGTGCAATTTGGACTAAATTGTAAAAAGTGTGAAATGTCAGGGGTAAAATAGTAATTTGCCCATTTATGTGTTATTTGACTAAATTGAGTGAAAATATGTTTAAATAAGTTTAATTTGAATATGTTTAGATCAAGAACCAAAGAAATCAAATTTGGATCAGGGGAAAACTAAAGTTGTCGACTAGTCGTCCCATTCTATTTTTCATCATCCGAGGTAAGTTTATAAGTAAATACATGTTAATTTTAAATAAGTATGAGTTTATATGCTGAAATGAAATATGTGAATATATATATGAGTTAGCCGAATGTGTACAAGCTTGGTAGCTATGTTTATGAATTCATTTCGATTGAGTTACGATGCTTGAAAGTCCCGTATGAACCTTAGGAATAGCTAGGATACATATGTAATGACATAGGATTCTGATATATGATGTGCGTATGAGACCATGGCATCGATATATGTGTGTGAGTAAGACCATGTTTTATACATTGGCATTGATATGTGACTCGATATATATGTACGAGTAAGACCACATTTTATACGTTGGCATTGATATGTGACTTCAATATATGTGTGCGAGTAAGACCATGTTTTATACGTTGCATCGATATGTGACTTCGGTAAATGTGTGTGAGTAAGACCTTGTCTGGGACAGTGGCATCGATATGACCAGGTATGAGTTAGCTTATTACCTATTTGAAATAAGGTAAGTTACTTATTATTTGTTACAAAACATGTATGAGATAAATGGAGAATGTATGTGAATATGGAAAGTGTATTCGGCCTTTATAACATATAATGCGAATGTTTTTGAAATGATTCTTGAATATGTGTATATAAAATTAGGTATATTCGGCCAACGTGAAAATTTGTATAGAAGTGTATGTTATATATGTAATTATAATCTTGAAAATAAATGTGAATATGATAGCATAAATTAGTTTGGTTAAGTTGAGTTGATGTTAACATTGAGTTATTTATTTGCTTATGACTTACTAAGTTATGATAGCTTACTGTATGTGTTTGTTTGCATTGTTTTATAGATTTTGGGTCAAGTTATGAGCTCGGGGATCATCGTCAAAGTCTATTACACTATCGACTCCCTCGGTATTTTATAAGTTGAATTTTCAAACTTATGGCATGTATAGGCTGGATTATAGTTTAAAATGTTGGATTTTGGTTTTGTATAATTTAAGCCATGCGAAAATGGCTTAACTTCTATGCTTGAATTTTGTTTTGTTTGATTATGGTTTAAGTTCATTTTAGTTATCATATGGTTTAAGTTCATTTTGGTTATCATATTATGTGTCATGGATGAATGATATTTGTGATATGTGTTTTGTGCATTGAAGTTGGTTGGTGATTTTTGGATGTGTGCATTTGGTTGATTCGGTTATGATATATGGATAGATAAATATGTATGTGAATTCAGTTGATATGCTTAATTAAGGTTTTATTATGTGATTTAGTATTAAGGAATATTTGGTTATATCCAAACATGGTTGGAGTTCATTTTCATATGCATGTTATTTGGTATGATTTATCTTTATGAATGGTTTATATTATTATCGAATTGTTAAGAAACAAGTTGGTTTTGAGTTGTATTTTGGTAAATGTATAATATAAGTATTTAACATGATTTGGTATATATATATACATATGAATATGATGTAATAAGTTTGATATGACATAAAACTTAGTAAAATGTATACTTAAATACTTAGTCAAATTTATGGTCTTTGAATTAATTAAAATGTGATCTTTTGTTATATTGATTAATAGGTAATGTTAGCATGTTTATATTCGGTTATGGTATGTTAAAATGTTAGACAAGCTATGTTATATATATATACTTATATGTATATTGATTTAGATATTTGAAATGTATAGACTTGTAAAGTAATTGAATAAAGTTGAAAGTGAACAATTGTTAAACATATTTGTATTCAGCTAAATGCATTGAAAAATGACCAAATGAATAGTGACTTGTGCATTAGTAAATCATGAAAATTATATGAGTTTTTATGTTCTGTATAAATATTCTACTTGAAGTAGATGAATGCCGAGTAGTGTATAGGTTAGTCCTTAAATTGTGAATATAAATTGATTGAATACGTAGTAAGGTACAAATGCTGAATATGATATGGTCAAGTTGATATGATTATGTGTACTTGGTTTTGTGAGTTCTATTTATATTTGATTTTTAGTATGTGTTTGAAGTGTATTATAGTTTGGACGTTTCGCACATTCTATAAGTTGCATTAAAGTTATATTCGGCTGTATGGTAATAATGATTAAATTAGTTATTTATGTTAATAATTGATTGGTTTAAAAGTTTTGCAAGTGTATGCATATAATTGTTCGAAATCTGTGTCTTGTCTGGTAATACCTCGTAAACCCATTTCGATGACGGATACGGGTTAGGGGTGTTACATTTGATTGGTATCAAAGTTACGGTTTAGTCGATTCTAGGACTAACGTAGCTCGTGTGAGTCTAGCTATACATGTCATATTATATACTGCGATAGTGTGATGACTTCTGACATTTGAAAATGTGTTTCCATATAGTAAATGGATCCCGACAGAGCTGTAGTTGATGATGTCGAGAGTATGCCACCTGCTCTCGGGCAAGGGACAGCACCGATTGATTCTCGACCGACTTCGAGTAACCAAGAGGGAGAGGCTAAGAAAGCCTTTTATCAAATGATGAATGATTGGTTTACTCAGTATATCTGGATGAATCCTACTGTACAACAACCTCCACCCCTGATTAATCCTTCTTCGTTACTTCTTATACCTCAAATGAGTGATCCGTTGAGATTACATAAGCCTCTTGTTGATAAAATCAGAAAACACGGGGCTGAAGAATTTAAAGCTACTGATGATGATGATGCTGAGTGAGCTAAATTCTAGCTTGATAATACTATCCATGTGTTTGATGAGCTATCTTGTACCCCGGATGAATGTTTGAAATGTGCCAAATCTTCGTTACGAGACACTACATATCATTGGTGGAATACACTAGTATCAGTGGTTTCGAAAGAACGGGTGACTTGGGACTTCTTTCAAACTGAGTTTTGTAAGAAATACATCAGCCAGAGATTTATTGATCAGAAGCGCAAAGAATTTTTGGAGTTGAAACAGTGTCGGATGATTGTGACAGAATATGAACAAAAATTCATGAGACTTAATCGGTATGCCCGTGAGTGTGTTTTGATCGAAGCTATAATGTGTAAAATATTTGAAGACGGGTTGAATGAAGACATTAAATTGCTGGTTGGCATACTCGAAATAAAAGAGTTTATAGTCCTAGGTTAGCGAGCCTGCAAAGCCGAAGAGCTCGGGAAAGAGAAAAGAAAAGCTAATTTTGAAGCTAGAGATTCATGTAAGAGATTGTAAAATAAGTCATTTCAATCGGTATCAAAGAAGTTTCAAGATGATTTTAGCCATTCTAAGTCTACACCTGGTTATTCTAGACGAGATCGGGATAGACCACCTATGAGCGCGAAAGCTACCTTAGTAGCTAGTGTTGGTAATGTTAAATCAAATCAACCGGAGACATCCTGGCAGTTGTAGATTGTACGATCGGCCTGTTTTAAATGTGGATCGACGAATCACTTCATCTGTGAATGTCTTGAGTTGGTCGAGCAAGATACAGTGAAAAATACGAGATCGAGTAATACTGCAGCTCGAGGTAAACCATCCAGAAATACGGGTAATGTGAGTAGCAATCAGAAAGGGACTAGAGATACAACAGTTATTACTGATACATTCACCACTCTCTATGATACTAGTGTAATTGCATTAGTTGATCCTGGTTCAACTTATTCTTATGTGTGTGAGACTTTAGTATTCAGTAAGACTTTTCCTGTTGAGTCTACTGAGTTTGTGATTAGAGTATCAAATCCCTTGGGCCGGTGTGTTATGGTTGATAATGTGTGTAAGAATTGTCCTTTGATGATTCGAGATTCGTGCTAATAGTCAACCCCTTGAATTTTGTTTTGTTTGATTATGGTTTAAGTATTAAGGAATATTTGGTTATATCCAAACATGGTTGGAGTTCATTTTCATATGCATGTTATTTGGTATGATTTATCTTTATGAATGGTTTATATTATTACCTAATTTTTAAGAAGCAAGTTGGTTTTGAGTTGTATTTTGGTAAATGTATAATATAAGTATTTAACATGATTTGGTATATATATATACATATGAATATGATGTAATAAGTTTGATATGACATAAAACTTAGTAAAATGTATACTTAAATACTTAGTCAAATATATGGTCTTTGAATTAATTAAAATGTGATCTTTGTTATATTGCTTAATAGGTAATATTAGCATGTTTATATTCGGTTATGGTATGTTAAAATGTTAGACAAGCTATGTTATGTATATATTTATATGTATATTGATTTAGATATTTGAAATGTATAGACTTGTAAAGTAATTGAATAAAGTTGAAAGTGAACAATTGTTAAACATATTTGTATTCGGCTAAATGCATTGAAAAATGAATAAATGAATAGTGACTTGTGCATTAGTAAATCAGGAAAATTATATTAGTTTTTATGTGATATATAAATGTTGTACTTGATAGTAGATGAATGTCGAGTAGTGTATAGGTTAGTCCTTAAATTGTGAATATAAATTGATTGAATATGTAGTAAGGTACAAGTGACGAATATGATATGGTCAAATTGATATGATTACGTGTACCTGGTTTTGTGAGTTCTATTTATGTTTGATTTTTAGTATGCGTTTGAAGTGTATTGTAGTTTGTACATTTTGCACATTCTATAAGTTGCATTAAAGTTATGTTCGGCTATATGGTAATAACGATTAAATCAGTTATTTATGTTAATAATTGATTGGTTTAAAAGTTTGTGAAAGTGTATGCATATAATTGTTCGAAATTTGTGTGTTGTCTGGTAATACCTTGTAACCCCATTTCGGCAACGATACGGGTTAGGGGTGTTGCACAATGAGTTCACATCACATAGTTCCTAGTGACATGTCACTTGTATCCTAAACTATTCCTAAGGTTCAAACGGGATTCTTCGATACCATATTTCTGTTGAGCTTTCTCGTAATGTGAATTTCAATATCCATAGCACCAATCACATACTCATGGAATAATCAAGCATACTCATAATAGTAGTAAAGCATTAAAATTCATTTGATTTCAAAGCAATAGAAATATGACATAACATCTCATATGAACTTACCATACATACAATATTAAAGCATTTAAAGTATGGTACATGTTGCATTATTTGCAAATGAACTTACTTCGATACCAAAAATGGTGAAAAAGACCTAACCGTCAAATACGCGTTTTTCCCCCGTTCTAGGTCTGAACCTCATTTTCCATGATCTATAATATCACATTTAGTCTATTTATTAGTCACATTAGTTCATGTGATCCAAAAATCATACTATAGCAAAATTACATTTTTGTCCCTAAACTTTATCATATTTACACTTTTGCCCCTAGGCTCGTAAAATGATTTTTATTCAATTTCTTTATCATACAAGCCTAGTCGAATCATTTGCATAACTATAGCAGCCCAAAATTTCCCCTAAATCACACTTTTATAACAAATTTTATAACTTTTATAAATTAGTCCTTTTAGGCATTTTTACTGAAAACTACTTAGTAAAAGTCATTTAACACAAAAAAACATTCATATTCCTCCATTAAACATCAAAATACACACATGTCACACATGGGTAAATTTTTAAACATTAACCTTACTTCAAATCAAGGGTAGAAATAGGTAAATCTTGTTACGAGGATTTTTAAAACGTAAAAATCATTAAAAATGGGGCAAGAACGGACTTACTATGGAGCTTGGAAAGCTTGAACAGAACCCTAGCCTTGCTGGTCTTGAAAATTTTGGCCAAGGGGTTGAAGATGACCAAGATTTGGCTTTTATTTAGTTTATATAATCATTTAATTACTAAATGATGAAAATGCCCCTAACTTAAAAATATTCTATTTCACCTATTTCATGTCCATTTTTGTTCAAAAAATTAACCAATAGTCTAATTAACATTTAAGGACCTCCAATTTAAAATTTCATAACAATTTGACACCTCTAGCATATAGAACTCAAGTTTTGTACTTTTTACAATTTAGTCCTTTTGACTAAATTGAGTGCCCGAACGTCAAAATTTTCGAACGAAGTTTTCACAAAATCATTCCGTGAAATTGTAGAAAATAAAAATATAATAATAAAAATAAATTTTTCCTCATCGGATTTGTGGTCCTGAAACCACTATTCTGACTAGGCTCAAAATCGGGCTATTACAAGTTCAGGACAAATTTAATTCTTGCTGCTATTTAATTTGTCCAGCTGAATATAGTTAATTAAATTTGTCATAGCTACAGTTGAATTTATGATGTCTTATGCTAATTTAATTTTTGAATTAATTTTTTTCAGGAACAAGCATGGGATGGCATTAGCATGGTGTGCTGTTGGTTTCTCTTCTCCATGTGTCTATTTGTAGAGCTCAATGGACATGAGTTGAATTAAAGGCCAACTACTGTTTTAAGCTACTTTAGGTGCCTTTTTGTGGAGAGTAAAGGCCGTGGCTTTTCAAACTAATTCAATTCAGCTGATAAGTGCTTTCACACTTTAAAGGCTGCTCATTTCTAGCCGTTCACACCTAGGGAGCTACTCATATTCAGCTTTCACATCTATTGGCCACTGGAGTCCTCAAGATGCATTTAAGCTACTCAAGACTATCTAGCTAATCAACGCAACATATTCAATACCATGCATTTTCTTGGCCGAATTTAAGCATGGCCATTCAGCTTCATTTCAACTTACTTTCATTCCAATTATTTCTAGCTGCATGTAGACACTCTAGAAGCTGTCCAATGACATTCCTAGAGGCTGGAGAAGTTTCTTGGAATTTTCTTGAACTATTTTGGAATTTTCAGCTCATTAAAAGCCAAAATCAAATGTCCATCTAACTACTCTTTTGTACATTCAGCTAGCCTAGGTTTATCACTATAAATACTTAGCTATTTAATGTATTTCAAACTTTTTCCAATTTTAAATGATAATTGAGATTTTTGTGAGGTTTCTTCTCTCAAATTTTGTATGAGTCTGAGCGTGACTTATCTGCTAGTCAGTGGCATCATTCTGATTATTCCTTTGAACTTATCACTCGTGTAGTGTGGCATTCACCTATCCTTATGCCTTTGGTTCTTACCTTGTTAGGTAACGGGTCAAGGTTCCCTTTCTTCCATCCCGAACCACCTTATGTTATATAAGTCCCAGGTCAACACTCACTTTAGTGTTGATTCGTTCTTGAAACTTAAGTTTGATACCCGTCTCATTTCATTACCAGTTATCCAACTTAATTTCTCTATTAGCCAAACCTATTCACACAATGTAACACCCCTAACCCGTATCCATCGCCGGACTAGGGTTATGAGGCATTACCGGACATATCAGAACATTTTGTAATTATTTGAAATAAAAAATCATACATTGTCATATCATAGTCAATTATCAACATAAAGTCCCTTTCTTAGGTCAACGAGACCTTAAACATAATTAGGAAGAGGTCGGGACTAAATCGAACACATACAAAATTTTTCGAAGCTAAACAATTTTTTTTTAAGTTACAAAGATAACACACCCGTGTGCCTCACACGGCGTTAGACACGCCCGTGTGCCAGGCCGTGGTGAATCAGGGCATACATACTGACTAGTCCACACGGCCATAAGACACGCCTATGTGCCAGGCGGTGTAAAAAATAGGGAGGCTACTGACTTGGGTTACATGGCCAGTCACATGGCCGTGTGTCTAGCTCGTGCTCGAAACTGACTTAGCCACACGGCTTGGAACACGCCCATGTGTGCGACCGTGGGGTCTACCCAGGCTCATTGTGGAATAGCCCTCGAGCAACACAGCAGAGACACATGCCTGTGTCCCTGTTCGTGTGGGCAAAAATAGGCCATTTACAAGGCCAATATGCCACCCACTTAGGGTCCTCCCTACAAGCACCAAATAAGCATCAAATGTACCATAATTTCAACCAATTTCAATCCCAAAACATACATCATTCATATCAACCTATTTCATGCTTATAATCCATACCAAATCATGCCAAATAATAAGCCAAAGTCATACTACATAACCTCAATTTACTTCACTCCATCTCATGCCTTAATTTACTTCATTCCATCTCATGCCATAATCTTACCAGTTCCTCAAATAAGCACATACCAAAATCTTACCAAATTGACCAATTCTCTTTGGCCATCTATGAACACTTCATATTGGAAATAATGCATCATATAGTTTATACTCAAAAGTCATTCATAAACACAACCAAAACCAAGCCATATCACATGGCTAAATACTCATAACTCAAAAACATATCTGAATTTAACTAGACTACACATGCCATACTTAAATATTTACACTTTCAAAAGGTACCGAAGTAGAGTTCGATAGTGTGGTGATGATTCTTGACGATCCCTGAGCTTCTGGTAGCTTCAATAATCTATAAAATAATTGAAAAGCACACAAAGTAAGCTTTCAAAAGCTTAGTAAGCCATATACAAATAAATTTTTCACTTGAATCAAGGCAAAACACAATAGTAAGTTCATGTTTCTCATTTAACTCAATCGCTCATAATCACTTACTTATAAGTACATCACATTTCCATGTAACTCACATATCAAAAGATCATATTCATACTCACCTTTCATTGCCAAATTCCATATATAGTTCATACGTACCTGAATCATCTATATATTCACATAGTTATTCATTTCTCAAAATGGTCGTTGAAACGTACGGAATCAAATAGGATACTTGGATAGCTCGGAAAGATGGTACAATGCCAACATCCCAGACGTGGTCTTACATGTAATCAAATATTGACGCCACTGTCCCCAACAGGGTCTTACACAAAATCAAATATGATGTCGATGTCCTAGACATGGTCTTACACGTAAATCATAAGTCGATGCCAACGTCCCAGACGTGGTCTTACACGAAATCACATATCGGAATCCTATGTCATGACATATGTATCCTAACTATTCCTATGGTTCGTACGGGGCTTTCGGACGTCATCACATTATTGAAACTTTCTCAATTTCACATATTCAACTTTTATAACTATTCATCACAATTCAATATCATATAAACATTAATAAATCAATTCAAACACATTTATTTGTATATAGGCTTACCTCGTACGGAAATGAATGAAAACAAACGACTATTCAACGACTTTCGACTTTATCCGATCTAATTTCGTTTTCTTTGGTTCTTGATCTATATAAATTCAAATTTGGCTTATTCAATCTCAGATTCATTCAAAACAATCCATAAACACATATTTAGGGCATTTTACAAATTAGCCCTCACATTTTCACATTTTCACATTTTAGCACTTTAGTCCTTATCTCGTAAAATCACAAAATATGTATAATTTCTTTTCACACATGCCTAGCCAAATTTTCCTTTAGCTCATATAAGCCCACATATTTCATTTATTTCATATTTTAGCTCTTCAATTTCTCATTTTTCACAATTTAGTCCAAAATACTCAAATTCATCAAAAATCTCAATACAAAACATAGTAATCTAACACATATTTTTCATTTTCTATCATCAAACTTCATAAAACTCACATTATCCACAATGGCACATCTTAAAATCATAACCAAATTTAGAAATTGAGGATGGGCTTGAAAGATTACTAAGCAATGATCACAAAAACGTAGAAATTATCAAAAACCGAGTCAAAACCGTACCTTAATCAATAGATCAAAGTGTCGAACCCTAGCAAGCTTATTTTCTTTTCTTTTTCTTTCAATTTTCGGCAAAGATGATGAATATACCACTAAATTCATGTTTTTGTTTTATTTAATCAACATTATTACACAATTTACCATTTTAACCTTTGTTTAAAACATTAAAATTCATCCATTTTAAGGTCATTTATGACCAATCCCACTAACCATGGTCAAATTACAACATAAGGACCTTTGCTTTAATAAGCCATAACAAATAGGCACACTTAACAAATAGAACACATCTTTTGCATTTTCTTCGATTAGGTCCTTTTATCGAATTAAGCACACAAACAATCAAATTTTTATACGAAACTTTCACACATATTAATTCACATATTATAAGCACAAAAATAATATTAAAATATTTTTTTGACCTCAAATTTGTGGTCCCAAAACCACTATTCCACTAGGGTCTAAACTGTGTTGTTACAACTCTCCTCCCTTAGGGATTGTCGTCCCCAAAAATCTTATCGTTGAACAGATTCAGATATTGCTATCTCATAGCATCTTCAGGCTCCAACGTAGCCTCTTGAACACCGTGTCGATGCCATATTACTTTTACTAATGGAATTTTCTTATTTCTCAATTCTTTAACCTCGTAAGCCAAGATACAGATCAGTTCTTCATCATAGGTCATATCTGACTGATTTTCTATCTCAGATGGGGAAATCACATGCGAGGGATCAGATCTACATCAATGAAGCATTGATACATGAGACACATTATATATCTTTTCTAACTTAAGTGGCAATAACAATCTATATACAACCAGTCCGATACGTTCTATAATATCATACGACCCGATGAACCTCGGACTCAATTTGCCTTTACAGCCGAACCGAAATACTTTCTTCCACGGAGACACTTTCAGAAACACTTTATCACTGATCTCAAATTCAATATCTTTTCGTTTCAAATCTGCATATGACTTTTGACGATCGAAAACTGCTTTCAGACTTTCTCGAATTGTTTTCACTTTCTGTTCAGTCTCTTTTATCAAGTCAATCCCATGTATCTTATTTTCACTAAGCTCTGACCAATACAATGGTGTACGACATTTTCTACCATACAAGGCTTCGTACGGTGCCATTTTAATGCTCGATTGAAAACTATTATTATAAGCAAATTCAATCAATGGAAAATACTGTTCCCCCATACTTTCAAACTCAAGAATGCAACATCTCACCACATCCTCGAGAATATGAATAATTCGCTCAGATTGACCACCTTCTGCGGGTGAAAAGTAGTACTAAAGTGTAATTTCATACCTAAAGCCTTTTGTAGTTTCTTCCAAAACCGCGAAGTGAATCTCAAATCTCTATCTAACATAATAGACAATGGCACCCCGTGCAATCTTACAATATCAGAAATGTATAACTCAGATAATTTATCAAGTGAGTAATCAGATCGTACCAGAATAAAATGAGCTGATTTCATCAATCGGTCAACTACAACCCAAATCGCATCTTTCTTTCTCAGAGGTAAAGGCAAACCCGAAACAAAATCCATCGTTATTCTATCCCATTTTCATTCTGGAATCATAATTGGTTGTAACAAACCGGATGGCACCTAATGTTTAGCTTTAACTTGCTGATAGATCAAACATTTCAAAACAAAGTCAGAGATATCTCTTTTCCTTCTAGACCACCAGTAATGATGTTTTAGATCATTATATATTTTCGTACTAACCGAATGTACAGATAAACTACTATTGTGAGCTTCATTCAAAATCATCTGAATTAAATCTGAATTTCTCGAAACACAAATCCAACCTCTGAATCTCAAACATTCTGTAACACTCCTATCCCGTAACCGTCGCCAGAATAGGTAAGGGGCATTACCGGAATTGTAACTCATGTCAGAACAGTAAAATTTTGAACTTTTTCTTGAAATAAAGATCGTTCATTTAAATAAGTACTAAGCACAGCCAGAGGTAAAATTTAAACTTCACTAAGTAAACATTCAAAAGATGCCATTTTCGCATGGCTTATATACATTAACCAAAAATATTCTTCCGCCACTAGTCTATTCTATACATGCCATAAAATAATTCTAAACATAACAGTAACAAGCGGTGGATAGTGATAGTGTGACTAGTTGCTGACGATCCCCGAGCCTGTAGCTTCGCAATGAGATCTATAAAATAGAGGAAACAGAGTAAACGGAGTAAGCATTACAATGCTTAGTAAGTTTTAAGCAGTGTCAACAGATAACAATCAAATTATAACATAGTTGTTCGTATTTTTATTTCACTCTTCCTTCGGGCATACCATCCCTTTACCGAATATGCACATCTCATCATATACAATAGGCAGATAAACTTTCACATAAAACTGAGCTCATGTGACATAGATATGTCGTATGATTTCACATAACCTCTCACACTAATCCGATGTCACATAATCATAGGAATAGTCTCATAGATTGCTCTCGTATGCATCACATAACTACCTTATGATTTAGTTCAAATCAAGCTCACATATAAACTTGGAGTACATACCTGTTTAACCTTTCGCATTGAATATATTTATAAGCAATTCTTATTACGAAGTCTTATAGCTTTAACCTCTACTCGGATTATCGGCGAGACCTTTAGCTCAGATGAAATCTCCACACGAAGTTATCGGGTCTTACCCGGAAAAAATCTCCACACGTAGTCATCGGGTCTTACCCGACATACTCTCCACACGTAGTCATCGGGTCTTACCCGGACGTACTCTCCATACGTAGTCATCGGGTCTTACCCGGACATAATCTCCACACGTAGTCATCGGGTCTCACCCGGAATATATTTCCAAGTTTCATGTACATTTAATCACATGTTACAACATTCACATCGACTGTCATATTTGTAATTCATTTGCCTCATCAAATATCTAATAATACACACCTTTCACATTTGGTCGTTCGGCCACAATATACGCACATCGCCTACATATTTCACACTAGCCATTCGGCTTTACCACATATACATATCTCATATATATATTTCACATTGACCATTCGGCTTTACCACATATATGCTTGTTCATATTCACCACATTGGCCATTCGGCCTTATCACACATATGCATGCTAACATTCTTCACATTGGCCATTCGGCCTTATCACATATATGCATGTTCACATTCATTACATAGGCCATTCGGCCTTATCACATATATGCATGTTCATATTCACCACATTGGCCATTCGTCCTTATCACACATATGCATGCTCACATTCATCACATTGGCCATTCGGCCTTATCACATATATACACATTCATATTCATCACATAAAATCCTAAATCAAAATATAAATTTTCATGTATTCACATCACAATTATCCAAATATACTTCACATACCACATATACTATCATGTATACACTTTGTCTTGGCCGAATCTACATCAATCATTTTCCAATGAATAATTCAATTTCACGCCATACTATCATTTCATATTCGAATACTCATAAACTTACAATTTCACAAATTTTAATATCGAAGATCCGTCTAACACTCATATATCGTTTTACAATATCACGATTTAGAATTCACGTATGGGTTTAATCAATAGCTTATGAGCAACTAAAACAAGTTTTATCCATGTTTACAACAAATCACATATTCACTACGAGCTGTTTTCCTGAGCAATAGTCACTAAATTATTTATAACTGGAGCTACAAAACTCCAAATCACTTGCCGTTAATTTTCCCTGAATATAGACTCGTATATCTTCCATCCATAAATTTCTAGAATTTTAGGTTTGGCCAATCAGTACCAGATTTTTCTTAAAGTTTCCCCTGTTTCACTGTTTGACTAATCTGACCACTCTTCACTATGAATCAAATTTTTCATTGTATAGAATTCATAATGTGTTCTATTTGATTTCATTTGAAACTAGACTCATTAAGGAGTCTAAGCATATAAATTTTATCTTATAACCATTTTTGTACAAATTATAATGATTTTCCAAAAACAGAACAGGGGATTTCAGAGTCATTCTGACACTGTGCCACACAACTTTAAATATCTCTTTATAGGAAATTTCTTTGCTTCCACGGTCTCTTTTATAAGAAACTAGACTAACTAAGCTTTGATTACATATTTTATTCAGACTATAATTCCACACCAACAATTTATAGTGATTTTCTAAAATCACGTTACTGCTGCTGTCCAAAGCAAATTATTACAATTTGCTCTTAAATTTCCAAGTCCAAACACTTATGAACTTACCATTTGAGTTTAAGACATATCATGGCCACATCATATCTTATTAAATCAACTCATTATGTCCTATTATGATTGAATTTACTCAACGTTTAATCACTTAAAACTTACCTCGGAAGTGGTCGACGATTAGATGTCCACGGCTATTCGTTTACTTTCTCTTTTCCCCTATCCGACTTTGATCCTCTTTGCTCTTAAGCTTAAGTAAAACAATAGATTTGCTTAAGTACTTAACTAATATTATTCACTTAACAATCACATTTGGCAATCACATATCATTTAATCTTTGATTAACCAATTTAACACATACCAAAATCCAATCATACATCTAACCTTTATCTCAATACCAAACCGAGTTATAAGATCATACATTATACTAAGCATATCATTAAACTTACCTATTCAATTTAGCTAATTTCATAGCCGATTAATCACCTTACCCCACATTACTCAATGCCGAATATTAACCCAACATCACAAGCATAATCACCATGAAACTTACCTTAATACACATTTTATCCCATTGCCGAATACATATATATATCATCAAACAAATATTTATTCACATAACAACAATTCATTCACATCTCTATAAATGATCATAATCGGACATTATAAACAAATCAACTAGTTTAGCATTCAAATTCTTCTAACCATTCCTCAATCATTTACTCAATGAACAACAATCCAAGCACATCAAAGCATAGTCGAATGTATCGTTCTTCTTAAATTCAAAAATAAATACATGGGCTAACTTCAAAATCTATTTAACAACTCAACTTTATAAACACATATTCGGCTAGGAAGAAAGATTGATAATTTAACAACCTTATCTTAACATATAATTTGTTGTGACACATCTTTAAGCATTCTTTTATTCCATCAACTCAAAACACATTCATCACTCTCAATAACTAAATTCATATTCGGCAATGGCCTCCAATATAGTGACCGATTCTTCTCAACTAGCACCTAGTGTACACACATGATCATTTGTTTGATTCAAGCACCTATCCACCAAAAATTCATCCAAATTAACAAGAACAACAACCACATTCTTTGTTATCTACCATGACGAAACCCATATTCATTCACCAAATATCAAAAATTTATCATCAATTTGACATATAAGGACATAACCAAATGTTTCTTGCAACACAAACTCAAAAATTAACACATGGGTCATGTTATGAGCACCAACACAAACTCAACTTCACAAAAATTCCAAAAGAATCACATGATATCATACCTTAATTCCCCACACAAGATGGCCGAATGCCTTAGGTGTGCTTTCTTCCATTTCTTGGTTAGTTTCGGCTTGAGAGAGGTAGGAGAAGAAGATGAACATTTTTTTCTTTTCTTTTGTTTTCTTCCTTCCATTCACGGTAATGAAGGGGGGGCATGGATGAGACAACTTTGTTTTCATCACCCCTCTCTTTTCATTACTTTATTACTAACCTCTTATTTTATTCTTTCTAACATAACACACTAACACAACATGTTTCCAACATGTTTCACCCCATAGCATGGCCGGCCACTAGCTCTAATTTTGGGTAATTTGACATGCAAACCCATCATTTTCATAACATGCATTAATAGGCCACTTTACATTTGCCTAGCACATTTCTAAATTTTCTCACATAAGTCCTATTTAATAAAATTCACTTACAATTAACAAAATTCAAACATGAAATTTTCACACATGCATATATACATATAATAAGCATCAACTATGATGATTAATTATTTTTATGACTCGATTTTGTGGTCCCCGAAACCACTTTTCGACTAGGGTTAAATTAAGGGTGTCACACATTCTTCATTTTCAATTCGATATTCAAAATCAAAATCCAAAACACACTGAGCTCGTTTTGCTATTATCTCATTTTTAACTTTCTGAGCATCAATAATCTGTTGTAAAAATAATGTCTTGCTTTCAATTCAGCTAAAATCGAACCATCATAAAAAAGAACTAAATGAGTATTCATCGCACGCAATGCAAACAATGATTTTCGACTCAAAGCATCAGCAACAATATTTTCTTTTTCCGGATGATAATCGATAACAAGCTCATAATCTTTTAGCAGTTCTAGCCATCTTCTCTATCACAAGTTCAGATCTTTCTGAGTCATTAGATTTTTCAAACTTTTATGATCAGAATAAACATGACATTTCTCACCAAACAGATAGTAGAGCCAAATTTTCAAAGCAAACACAATAGCAACCAATTTCAGATCGTGTGTTAGATAATTCTTTTCGTGAGCTTTAACTGTCTCGAGGCATAAGCTATGACTTTACCTTCCTGCATCAAAATGAAGCCCAAGCCATTCAACAATGCATCACTATATATTACAAATCTTTACCCGGTTCTAGTTGTACTAACACCGGAGCTCTGTCAATAGGGCTTTCAACTGATCAAAGTTTTTCTAATACTTTTTGGACAATTCAAATTTGACATCTTTCTGAAGCAATTTCGTCAATGGAGTAGAAATCATAGAAAAGCCTTTCGTAACTCGTCTATATAACCAGCAAGCCCCAAAAATCTACGGAGTTCAGAAACATTTCTCGGAGGCTTCCAATCTAAAATAGCTAAAATTTTGTTCGGATAAACTCGGATACCTGATGTTGACACAATATGTCCCAGAAAACCAACTTCACGTACCAGAATTCACATTTGCTGAACTTCACAAATAACTACTAATCACACAAAGTCTATAACACTATTCTCAAATGCTCAGCATGTTCGGTTTCATCATGCGAATAAATCAAAATGTCATCAATGAATATGACAACAAATTGATCTAAATACGGTCTGAAAATTCTATTCATCAAATCCATAAAAATAGTAGGTGCATTCATTAATCCGAAAGACATAACTAAAAACTCATAGTGTCCGTACCTCATTTAGAAAGTAGTTATCAGAATGTTTGAATCTTTTACTCACAATTGATAGTAACCCGATCTGAGATCTATCTTTGAAAACACAGTAGCTCCTTTCAACTGATCAAACAGATCATTAATTCTGGGCAGAGGATATTTATTCTTGATAGTTACTTTGTTCAATTGACGATAATCAATGCACATTCTCATAGTACCATCTTTCTTTTTCACAAACAGAATAGGAGCACCCCAGAGAGAAAAGCTCAGTCGTGCAAATCCTCTATCTGTCAACTCTTGGAACTGAGACTTTAATTCTTTTAACTCGATTAGATCCATTCTATACGATGCTATCAAAATCATAGTAATCCCTGGCACTAATTCAATGCCAAACTCAACTTCTCGAATCGGAGGTAATCCCAGAAGTTCTTCAGGAAACACATCAGGAAATTCATAGACAATAAGTACTGATTCAATTTTCTTTCCTGTCACTTTCAAATCAATCACATAAGCAAAGTAAGCTTCACAACCCTTTCTCACATATTTCTGAGCTAACATTGAAAAAATCACTGTCGGAAAACCATTTAGATTATTAGACTCAATCCGAATAATCTCATCATTTTGGCTTCGCAATTCAATAGTCTTCCGTTTGTAGTTTACAATAACATCGTACAAAGTTAGCCAATCCATACCCAGATTTTTGAATGGTAATAACATCAAATCAGCAGGAAAACATGAATCTTGAATCATCAACGGACAATTCTTACACACTTTGTCAACCAAAACACCCTGTCTTAAGGGGTTCGATACTCTAATTACAAATTCAGTAGACTCTACAGGCAAAGTCTTACTACTCACTAAGTTCATGCATATATAAGAATGCGTTGATCCCGGATCTATTAATGCAATCATAGAAGTACCATAAAGAGTGAAAGTACCAGTAATAACATCTGGAGACAAAGCTTCTTCGCGTGCATGAATAGCATAGGTTCTGGCAGGTGTGCGAGCCTCAGATCTAGTAGTCATATCTTTAGTTCCCTTTTGGCTGCCACTCACATTACCCATATTTCTAGGCGGTCTACCTTGAGCTGTATTGCCACTCGGCCTCAGATTTTACACAATCTTTTGCTCTACAGACTCAGGACTTTCATGGATAAAGTGATCTAAGGATCGATATCTAAAGCAAGCTTGGTCATTCAATCTACAACTTCCCAGATGTCTTTTTCCATAATGTCTACACTCGGGTCGATCAGATCGGACATTTCCAACACTTGCATCAGAAGTAGTTGGAGCTTTGAAAATCGAATGCGATCTAGTACGATCTCTATTCGAATGTCCCACATTAGCCTTTGAACGGCTAAAATCATTTTGAAATTTCTTTGATGTCGAATGAAATAACTTGCTTGATGATCTTTTTTCGCACCTCTCTAGCTTCTAAGTCAGCTTTTCTTTTCTCTTTCTCGAGTTCTTCAGCTTTACATGCTCGTTCAATAAGCACAACAAACTCTTTTATCTCCAAAATTCCAACTAACAAGCGGATATCTTCATTTAAGCCATCTTCAAAACTTTTACACGTTATTGCTTCGATCGAGACAGATTCTCATACATACTGGCTCAATCTCACAAATTCTTGCTCATATTCTATAACAAACATACGACCCTATTTCAGCTCAAAAAACTCTTTACATTTCTGATCGATGAATCTTTGACTAATGTACTTCTTTCAAAATTCAGCTTGGAAGAAATCCCAAGTGACTCATTCTATCAGAACCACAGATATGAACGTCTTCCACCAATGGTAGCCTGTATCTCTCAAAAGTGAAATGACACATTTACACATTCGTCCGGAGTACAAGACAATTCATCGAACACTCGTATCGTATTCTCTAGCCAGAATTCAGCTCTCTCAACATCATAATTAGTAGTAGCACAGAACTCTTCAGCCCCATATTTTCAAATTTTATCAACCGGAGGCTTATTCAATGAATCAGATTAGCTTGTGCCATGGCAGGAACATGTGGAGAATTAGACGTGGGTCAAGGTTGTGGAACAGCCAAATTAGTTCTCAAATACTGAGTGAACCAATCCGTCATATTTGGTAAAAGACTTGCTTAGCCTTTGCTTCGTGGCTACTAGTAACAGGTCTAGAATTAGATGGCGTTGTCACTTGAGCGAGAGCAAGCGCATTACTTTCAATATCATCAGCTACGGCTCATTCGGGATCCATTTACTATATAAAAACATATTTTAATTGTTGGGAATCATCACACTATCGCAGTTCATATATATGGCATGTATAGCTAAACCTACATACGCTATGTTAGTCCTAGAATCAACTAAACCATAGCTCTGATACCAAACAAATGTAACACCCCTAACCTGTATCTGTCGCCGGACTAGGGTTTTGAGGCATTAGCGAACATATCGAAACATTTCGTAATCATTTGAAATCAAAAATCATACATTGTCATATCATAGTCAATTATCAACATAAAGTCCCTTTCTTAGGTGAACGAGACCTTAAACATGCATTAGGAAGAGGTCGAGACTAAATCGAACACATACAAAATTTTTTAAAGCTAAACAATTTTTTTAAGTTACAAATATCACACGGCATTAGACACACCCGTGTGCCAGGCCGTGTGAAGATTAGGGAGGCTACAGACTTGGGTTACATGGCCAGTCACATGCCTCTGCGTCTATCCCGTGATTGAAACTAACTTAGCCACACAGCATGGCACAGGCCCGTGTGTGTGGCCGCGTGGTCTACCCAGGCTCATTTCAAAATGGCCGTCGAGCAAAACGGTAGAGACAAACGCCCCTATCCCTGCCTGTACGGGCAAAAATAGGCCATTTACAAGGCCAATATGCCACCCACTTAGGGTCCTCCCTACAAGCACCAATTACGCATCAAATGTACCATAATTTCAACCAATTTCAATCCCAAAACATACATCATTCATATCAACCTATTTCATGCTTATAATTCATACCAAATCATGCCAAATCATAAGCCAAAGTCATACTACATAACCTCAATTTACTTCATTCCATCTCATGCCATAATCTTACCAATTCCTCAAATAAGCACATACCAAAATCTTACCAAATTGACCAACTCTCTTTGGCCATCTATGAACACTTCATATTGGCAATAATGCATCATATAGTTCATACTTAAAAGTCATTCACATGGCTAAATACTCATAATTCAAAAAACATATCTCAATTTAACTAGACTATACATGCCATACTTAAATATTTACACTTTCAAAAGGTACCAAAGTAATGTTCGATAGTGTGGTGATAATCCTTGACTATCTTGAGCTTCTGGTAGCTTCGATAATCTATAAAACAATTGAAAAGCAGACAAAGTAAGCTTTCAAAAGCTTAATAAGCCATATACAAATAAATTTATCACATATCACAATTATAAACCAATTCATTCATATGAATCAAGGCATAACACAATAGTAAGTTCATATTTCTCATTTAGCTCAATCGTTCATAATCACTTTCTTATAAGTACATCACATTTCCATGTAACTCACATATCAAAAGATCATATTCATACTCACCTTTCATTGCCAAATTCCATATACAGTTCATACGTACCTGAACTAGATATTCAAAAAAAGGAGGAAATCAACTATTTGGAAAATAGAAATATGGAGTCGCCACCGATCTTCTATTTTAGTGTGATCGGATCACTTAAAAGTTGAGGTTAGTTTAATAAAACATTTTTTGGTTTATTAAAACACAATTTTGGTCTTGCGAAAATGTGAGAAAATAGGTTCGGGAGTCGGTTACACATGAGGAAGGATTAGCACCCTCACTACGCCCAAAATTGGTACCAATTCGATTAAATACTGCCCTTATGTCAAAGCTTAAAAAATATTTTTGAAAAGTGGTTCTTATCAATAACGTTTAAATAACCCAAGTGGGTTACCAAAATCTTCTTGTTTCGACGTCCAAAAGTCTACAAAAGGATGCCCAACTGTTTGGTCAACGAAAAATCAAAATCCAGCACAGTAGGGCACGATTCCTCGAATTTCCAAACATTGTCCATTGCCTTACCTTAGAAAATAAGTGTGAAATTCTGAAGGGATCCTTGATGGTTTTGAGCAAATGAAAAAGCGCAACCCAGCACGATAGGGCTCAATTCTCAAATTGCCAAACATCGAACATCACCTTCGTTTTGAAAGGTTTTTAATAATTATGAATAAAGACCTAAAGGAATACTCGATTGTTTTGAACAAACAAGAAATCACAGGCATGATTCTCGAATTGTCAAACACCGAGTATTGCCTTCATTTTAATGGATTTTTAGAAGAGCCGAGTGAAATTGTGAAGGGATATTTGATTATTTTAAACAATCGAGAAATTGCTACCCAACACGTTAGGGCACGATCCCACGAATTGCCAAATACCGCATATCGCCTTCGTTTTAGGGATTTTAAAAGACACGAGCGAAATTTTAAAGTGATATTCGATTATTTTGAGCAAATGCGAAATTTCAACCCAACACGTTAGGGCACGATTCCGCGAATTGCCAAACATCAAATCCCATCTTTGTTTAAGGGATTTTAAAAGATATGAATGAAATTTCGAAGGGAAATTCGATTATTTTGAGCAAATGCGAAATTGCAACCCAACACGTTAGGGCACGATTTCGCGAATTGCCGAACATCAAATTTCGTCTTCGTTTTGAAGAATTTTTGGATGAATACTTAAAAACATATTAATTCGATTTGAAATAAGATGACATTAATCGTAAAAAATTGGGTTTTAGAACCACATTTCAAAAATCAAAAGGAAAACAATGAATGGGGTAATATGTACATGCAAGACGCAATGTTTAGCGAATGAAAATATTAATCAATTATCAGAACAAGTAATTAAATATAATTAGTCTAAGTTAACCTAATTTGAATCGCGTAATAATAATCGACATATCAGCAGGATGAATACCACGTGATGAGAATGTATATGCTACAATATAGAACAATCGACGAAATATATACAAAACAGAATAGAATTTAAGAGTCATAGTATAAAACGATGTCGAAACAAAGGTGATCTAATGAACCAATAATTTATACGACATGCGAATTAATGAATTGAGACACCTTAAATCTATTAAAAAAACTAGGGACATATATACTTGATACATATTATAAAATGAATGTATTAATCGGATATCATGCCAAAACATTAAATAATATTGGTTTAAAAAATGAGGAATTATAGTATGAAAATTTTAAAATATGTGTAGATATATTATAAATAATAATAATAATGTATAATATGATATAGTCTTTAAAAAAACGTAATGGTTCCACAAATTATGTGTATATATAAATAATTTTTAAAAGTAACTATTTGTAAAACATGGAAATACATGCATGCTTAAATGAATGTAAAATATATATATATAATAGCTTCAAGAGTGTGCTTGTATATATGTAATAAGGAAAAGTATGTAAAATACATAAATTAAATAATATCTATCTAGATCAAATATAAATATTAATATATACATATATACATATAATAATAATAATTTAAGAGATGCGTTTCGTAGGATTATATAAAATACGAGGAAAAAGAATTGATAATGATATATATACATATGAAATGAGACCAATTTTAATACAAAATATACATGTACATAAACAAAATGGACTAAAAACATACTTATGTGTGCAAAGTATATTTATTTTTTAATGAAAATATACATAAGGTTTATATATATACACGAACGGATTCAAAAGAAAAAATGTATGTGTCTAAAGGTAAGTACATGTAAATTTATAGATAATGTATATACATACTCAATAACTTGTATGAATCAAAAGCATGCACTAATATCAATGGATACAAAATAATTTAAATCCAATGTGAAACATATATAAAGCATGTTTGGAATAAAAAATGTTGAAATGCAATGATATATTTATAGAGTCAAAAGCCATTATGTATAAAAATAGATTAACATTATTATAATATATATGTATATATAATAATATAAATGAAACCAATATTTAAAATGTACAAAACATGATACTAGGATTGCTAAAAGAGAACAATTTACAATAATGGAATAACCATGACTTAAAGTTAAAAATAATTAATTAAGAACACACAAAAGGGCGACAAACTAAAGGACTTAATCGGAATTAAGAACAAGAGGGGAAAATTAAGAAAATGGAGCAAATACAAAAAAAAAGACCTATGCGCAAGGTGCGATAATGCAGGAGGATCTAAAATGGAAATATACGAGTCCTCACAACACAGCATTAAAACGCGGATCAATTCGCAAACACGCATAAATTGCAAAGCCAAACCTAAAAAATAATTAAATAGATAGGGCAACATTGAAGACCCAGACGAAAAGGGAAGGGCCGATTGCGAAATTACCCCCTCTCCGCCAGAACGCACGAGTCATAGGGTGAACGAATGGATCTGGTCGGGTCTTATAAAATGACACCGTATTTGGGCCCTTGGACAAGACCTAAAATGGTGTCGTTTAATGTCCTATATAAAGGCTTATTTGAGCCCATTCAGCTGGAACCCTAGCCTCATTTCCCTCCTTCAGCCGCAATCTGTGTTTCCTCCCTCAGAGAGACCTGCCCGCCGCAAAGCATGGTGACTGACGCTCTCAGCCTTCGAAACACGGTTTCTTTTAGCCACCGGGTTCCCTTCAAACCCCGATTTTGACAAAGCAAAAAGGAATCCGCGGCCCACACTCAAGGTAAGTCTCTTTTTTCTTTCTTTTTTGAATGTAAAATGAAAAACAATAATAAAAACAGAGGAAATAACGAATGGAACCAAAGAACAAAGATCACCTTCTCAAAAAAATGGCTTTCTAATTTTCAAGCAATGTATTGCATATGTATTGTGTGTATTTCTTTGTTGTATTCGTCAGTAGTCATTACAAAGATTGAATCGTTAGCTTTATAGCCGGAAAGAAAAACCAAAAAAGAAAAATACAAAATAATTTCCTATTGGCTGCCATTCTCGTTGCTGTCTTTTGTTTCTTTTCGCAGGTACAGGTGCAGAGGACATGCGCTGGCCCTTGGCGTGAGGCGTACGGGGCTGTGCTGGCGCAAGTACGGAGGCTGTGCGAGAGGGTACGAAGGTGGCTGACGTGGGGGCTGGGGTTCGGCTACCTGGTTGCGGCGCAAGCAGAAAGAGAACCCTAGGGTTCGAAAATTTCTGGGCCATTTGGGCCAATGTGATTTTGGGTCCCGGGTTAATTTGGGGATTGGGTATTGGTTGTGGGGCATTAGTTATTGGGTCTAGGTATTAGTGTTTTAATTTGGGTCAAAGCCTGTTAATAGACTGTTATAAGGTTTAAGTTCTGGTCTTGTAATTGGGCTTTGATTGGTTATTGGCCCGTGGACTATTGTAATTATTTGGACTTTGGACTGTTAATATTTATATTCAATGTTTATGGTTTTTTGGTTTATTTGGGCCGGGCAAATTTGGCCCACTACAACTTTCTTATAAGTACATCACATTTCCATGTAACTCACATATCAAAAGATCATATTCATACTCACCTTTCATTGCCAAATTCCATATACAGTTCATACGTACCTGAATCAGATATATATTCACATAGTTATTCATTTTTTGGAATGTCCGTTGAACCGTACGGAATTAAATAGGATACGTGGATAGCTTAGAAACTTGGTACAATGCCAACGTCTCAGACATGGTCTTACATGTAATCAAATATTGATGCCATTATCCCAAACAGGGTCTTACACGAAATCAAATACAATGCCGATGTCCCAGACATCGTCTTACACGTAAATCATAAGTTGATGCCAACGTCCCAGACGTGGTCTTACACGAAATCACATAACGGAATCCTATGTCATGACATATGTATCCTAACTACTCCTATGGTTTGTATGGGGCTTTCGGATGTCATCACACTATCGAAACTTTCTCAATTTCACATATTCAACTTCTATAACCATTCATCACAATTCAATATCATATAAATATCAATAGATCAATTCAAACATATTTATTTGTATATAGGCTTACCTCGTATGGAAATGAACGAAAACGAACAACTATTCAACGACTTTCGACTTTCCCCGATCTAATTTCATTTTCTTTATTTCTTGATCTATATAAATTCAAATTTGACTTATTCACTCTCACATTCATTCAAATCAATCCATAAACACATATTTAGGGCATGTTACAAATTAGCCCTCACATTTTCACATTTTAAAACTTTTGTCCTTATTTCATAAAATCACAAAATATGCATAATTTCCTTTCAAACATGCCTAGCCGAACTTTCCTTTAGCTCATATAAGCCCAAATATTTCATTTATTTCACATTTTATCCCCTAAATTTCTCATTTTTCACAATCTAGTCCAAAATACTCAAATTCATCAAAAATCCCAATATAAAACTTAGTAATCTAACACATATTTTTCATTTTCTATCATCAAATTTCATAAAACTCATATGATTTACAATGGCACATCTTAAAATCATAACCAAATTCAAAAATTGAGGCATGGGCTAAGCAACGATCACAAAAAAGTAGAAATTATCAAAAACTGAGTCAAAACCATACCTTAATCAAGAAATCAAAGTGCCGAACCCTAGCAAACTTATTTTCTTTTTTTTTCTTTTAATTTTCGGCAAAAATGATGAATATAACACTAAATTCATGTTTTTGTTTTATTTAATCAACATTATTACACAATTTACCATTTTAACCTTTGTTTAAAACATTAAAATTCATCCATTTTAAGGTCATTTATGACCAATCCCACTAACCATGGTCAAATTACAATATAAGGACCTTTTATCGAATTAAGAACACAAACGATCAAATTTTTATACGAAACTTTCACAGATATTAATTCAAATATTATAAGCACGAAAAATAATATTAAATTATTTTTTGACCTCAGATTTGTGGTCCCGAAACCCCTATTCTAACTAGGGTCTAAACCAGGCTATTACACACAAACACTTAGTCATTCTAATCATATTATTCATTCTCATTTTCCATACTTAACTGAATATAAACCTAATATAAATTTGGAATGGTACTTCCTTGTCCGACAATCGGGCAACTAAGCGACTAACTCATCACACCGAGGCGAGATCGTATCATTTGGTATTAGAGCTTGCAAAAACAAGAACTACGGATGTTCAGAGCAATCCCGGAATAGGTTTGTAATAAAAATTCAAAAAAAAATATTATTTCGTATATTACAAATAGAAACTATTATTGTACAAGTGCATTGTAGTTATATATATTGAAAAAAAAGATTCAAAAATTATTTTAAAAAAGTGATTGAATGTTTGTGTTCGTCTTTTTTGTAATCCCAATCAAGTAAGTTCCTTCCTACTACCATCCTCTACTTTCACGCCTGATATGAACCGGCTCGATGGTGTGAGTCGAGTCATTCTTAGTTGCCCGATCATTGACGAGAAAGTATCATTCAATTTTGAGCAAGAGTTGTATTTGGCTAAGTAGAGGCTAAAGTTATCAAAATAGGTTCAAAGTTAGGTTAAGTATGAATAAGGTAGGTTGGATTACAAAGAAATAAAGATAGGTAATTATGGATAGTGGGTGGAATGGAAATCGAACTCAAGCATCAAGAAAGATCTAATACTATAGAGAGTGTCGTCGCGAGACTTATATTGCTTAAGGAGGAAGGGTGATGAAGGAAATGGGACCTTGACCCATTACCTAAAGAGGTAGGAACCAAAGGTATCAAGATAGGTGTAACAACCCGGTTTAGATCCTAATCAGAATAGTAGTTTCGGGACCAAAAATCCAATTCAGAAAAATATTTTAAAATTATTGTTGGTGCTTATATTATGTGAATTGATATGTGTGAAAGTTTCGTGTAAAAAATTTATTGTTTGTGTTCTCGATTAAATAAAAAGACTTAATCGAGTAAAATGTAAAAGTTATGTTTAATTGATTATGTGCTGAATTGATGTGTTCTTTTAATGTGGGGCCCTTATGTTGATAATATACCATTGAAATTATGGATGGACATAAAAACCTAAGGTTAGTGGATTTTAAATGAAATTAAAAAGGCTAATTTGGTAATTATGAAAATAAATGATAATATAATAAAACATAAAATTAAAACCATGCATGTTCATCTTATTCATGGCTGAATATTGATAGAAAAAGAAGCCATGGTTGTATAAACATTTTGGCACTTTGAAGCTTTAAATTAGGTATGTTCTTTGCTCGATTTTTTTATAATTTTTATGTTTTTAAGATCGTTGCTTCAAGTACTACTAGCCCACGCTTCAATTTTTTAAATTGATGATGAATTTGAGATTTTTCATTGTGATAGCTTGTTATTTTTGTGGTTTGATGATGAAAAATAAATATGTGTTGATAGATTATCATGTTTAATTAAGTGATTTTTAGTAAAATGCTTATTTAGGATTAAATTGTGAATTTTGTAAATTGAGGGGATCAAAATGTGAAATAAATGAAATAAATGGGCTACTATGAACCTCAGTAAAATTCAGCTATACTTGAGTTTGGTGAAATTTTGAATATTTTGTGTTTTGTGAAATAAGGACTAAATTGTGAAAAATGTACAATGTTAGGGGCTAAAGTGAAAATTGCCCTTTTATGTGTTTTTGGATGAATTTCAGTAAATATGTGATTAAATAAGTTAAATTTGTATTAAATTAGATCAAGAAAAGAAGAATTCAGATTTGAATCGAGGGAAGTCAAAAGTTGTCGATTAGTCGTTCCAGTCCGTTCGTCTCCTTACGAGGTAAGTTCGTAAGTGAGTAAATGATGTTAAATTGAATGTATTTATTTTCTAAATAGCCGAATTGATTTGTATGTATGTGTAACTACATTTTCGAATTGAATTTAGCATGGAATGATTTGTTACGAGCATGAATCGATCGAATTACGACGTTCGAAGGCCCCGTACGAACCATAGGAATAGTTAGGGAATAGTTAGTATACATATGTCATGACATAGGATTCCGATATGTGATTTAGTGTAAGACTGTAACACCCCTAGCCCAAATTCGATCGCCGGTTTTAGGCTAAGAGGTATTACCGAGCTAAACATTTAATTTTTCATTCACATTACCAATCAACAAAAACAGAAATCAAGCTGAATATATATATCGATTTATAAGTTAAAATGCCATTTTCATATGGCCAAAATATTTACAATACAAAATATAACTATCGCCAGCCTAACCTATACATGCCATATCAAGGCCAAAATATAACTGTACCAAAAAGACCGATAGTATGATGAACTGCTGATGATCCCCGAGTCGGTGGCCAAAATCAACAATCTATAAAACAAAGAAATAAGGAACAGAGTAAGCTTTCGAGGCTTAGTAAGTTTTAAGCATTTCAAATAATTAAAACTTGTCATTTAAAACGAACATTAAGTATCACAAAACTCGTATTCTAATTGTAAATCACTTGGTCGAATGTATATACAAGTACACTAGTTTTAAAGCCTATTGGCCGAATATATATATGAATACACAAGAAATTTTCATCACATATTTCACTATACTATATGGCTCATACGATTACTTTAAGTCACATACTTTCATATAATGACATACATTGACCGAATAGGTCATTCTCTTATTCTTAAATACCGTATTCATCCACACGTATATATATATCGTTCTTTGATACCAATAATTCACTTTAAAAAAATCATTTCACATATGAGTACATAATACGTACCTTAACATGTTAAATATATAGTACTTACTCGACGGGAATTTTCCGCGGATATTCAATGTCGTAATCTTACTTAATTTACTGGCATCAATCCTGTCAAGTTTTAGAACTTGAAACAAATTTCTAGCACCAACCTGCGGGAATTTAAACCCGGTATAATACCAGCTCGTAGCCTGCGGGTCCCTAGCTCGGATAACATTCCAGCACGAAGCTGGTGGGTCTTTAAGCCCGGATAACATTCCAGCACGAAGCCTGCGGGTCTTTAAGCCCGGATAATACCTCAAGTATCATGTATATTTAATCATATATTAACACATCTCATTGAACATGTCACATGAGTAGTCATTTGCTACATTCAGATATAAGCTCTATATGAACACCATCATTTACATTTCGATTCAAAAGTCATTCATAAATATCACATATCCATTTCACCATTTAAACTTAACCCATAGTGACCATGCAACTATAAGTCATATACATATATTATTTATCACACAACTTAATCTAATGAGAACCAAAAGGTCACAATTCATCTAATATATACATATCAAGGCATTATCAATTATATACTAAAGGTGACCACTCTAAACTTACTTCGGATATTTTGAACAGTTGCAGATAGGCTACTCGATTGCTTTCTCCTTTCCCCTATCTGATTTAGTTCCTCTTTGCTCTTGAGCTTAATTTAAACAAATGAATTTGTTTAATTACTTATCAATTAAGCAATTTAATTTAATACATGTATATCATATATTTAAGGTACAAATGACCTTACTAACTAGCTATTTAAACATCATACATATGCCCTACTCATGCACAATCGAACATATTACTAGGCTACAATCAACAATCACATTTATTCCCAATTAATAAACTAAAACTATCAAGGAACATTTTACTAACTTATTACCTTGCATATTCGAATTTTATAAACTAATTTGCATACAATTTCACGTATTTTATCATGGAGTAAGTTCCGAATTACAATTTGTAATAAAATCAAAATATATCTCTTATCATAATTCCATATACATCATTTCATTTTACATAATAACATATATCATCCAAGATCGACACAAAAGTCAAATGCATCACTCAAAATGCCAAAGTCCAACAAAGTCTACAATTATTCATTACTACAATTATAGCCCTATCATAGAAATGAACCAACAATGACCTAATATACATTCTTGCCGAACCACAATTAAGGCACCAACCTAACATTTTAGTCCCTTTTTTATTAACGAACCACATTAGCTAATCATTCCAATGTAAGATACAATCACATACATTGTTTATACATTCATTTCAATTGACTTCATTCATCAAGACATCCAATACAAAATGCAAAACATCTAAACATTTTTTTACCAAATTTGCTAGCACCTAAAGTCTTTAGCCGAATGTTACTAAACTCAAGCCACCATATTATTATTCCTTAAGTCACACCCAAAAACCACATTCGGCACCTCTCATCCACAATTTTACCAATCTTCAAAATCACTTACAAGCTCATTTACATAACATATAAAGCATTAAACAATTTTTCATCAAGAATCTAGGATGACCGATTACCCATTTTTCTCCCTAAATCCAAATTCGGCATATCCTATAAACCAAATACTAACCTCAACTTTTAAGCTAAAATAACAAGCAACTTAACACATCCAACATAACTATCCATGCTAATGACATCAAAGCATCTACCAAAAATTTCAAGCTTCTTGGCCGAATTTCAAACCTCCTAATAGCCTAAATTTAAACCATGGAATAGGTAGAATTCAAACTAATCATCTCAATTATGCATAAATTTTCAAGAATGGCATAGTACATACCTCATTCTAGCCATCATCTAAGCTGAAAATTAAACAAGAATCTTTTCTTCTTCCTTACTTCAAGTTACGGTAATAGAGGAGCAAAGATGAACCAACTTTTATTTCTCCTCCCACTAACCCAATATTATTATTCTTTATTCTTTAATTCATTTTGCAAATAAAAATGTTATTATAAAAATTCATATAATATATATTAATCATATCATGGTCGGCCACTATCCAAAAACTGAGTAATTGACATGCAAGTCCACCTTTTTGACATCATGCATTAATAGATCACTTTAAAATTTACCTATCACATTTCACAAATGTCTCACATAAGTCCTCTTTTTTTTTTAAATTTCACATACAAATGACAAAATCAAAGATGAGACTTTCACAAATGCATTTACACATATAATAAGCATAGAATATAAAGGTTAATTATTTTTATAACTCAATTTTGTGGTCCAGAATCCACTTTCCGACTAGGGTCAAATTAGGGCTGTCATAAAGACAACATCTAGGATGTTGGCAATGATTTGAGATTTACATGTAAAACCATGTCTGCGACATTGGCATCATAAATTTCTTGTAAGACCCTATCTGGGACAGTGGCATCAATATTCGATTATATGTAAGACCACGTCTGGGACGTTGGCATTGTATGAGCTTTTCAAGCTATCCGAGTATCCTTATTGATTCCAAATGGTTCAACAGGCAATGTTAAGATGAGACTGAATGTGAAATTGAACTAAATGGCTCAGGTACAAATAAAGTTTAAATGTTCATGAAAGTAAAGGTAAGTAAAGTGTTTACATGATTATATGAATTTGCAAGCATGATAAATGTATATGTGGTTAAGATTGCTTAATTCAACCTAGTTTAATTGAATTATGTATGTTGCTGAAATGATTTATTTGCTTATGACATACTAAGCTAGTCGAGCTTACTCTATGTGTGTACATTCATTGTTTTATAGATTTTGGAAGCTAATTACGAGTATTATAAGTACTTTGTAATCAGCTTGTTTGAGGGACTTTTTGCTAAATTTATGTTTAAATTGAAATTTTTGAGATATCCAATTCTTATAGTTCTTTTCAGGACTGAATTGATTTATTAGGTTGTCTTGTGAAGCCATTATTTCCATTTGCTAAACTGAACTTATCACCTTTGGTGTGGCGTTCATATTCCTTTGGTTCCTATCACTTTTGATAGCGAGCTAAGGTTCTTGCTGATTTTTCCTAATCCAAAATCCACCTAAGAGCTACTTTGAGATTTGGGTCAACTATTCCAATATTGTTGGTTTATTCTTGGCCGTTAGCCAAACTATCCACTTCTGTATTTAGCCATCTCATTTTGAACCTTGCTTGAGTCTAAATATTCTAACTTTTCCATTAAACTTAAAATGAACATAACCTTACCCATTTCACGATCAGGCAAACTAATAGGACTCAAAACATCTACAATCGAGTTTGTATCAGTCACTCTCTGATCACTATGGTCAAACAACTCATCTTCGTGGACTCATTACCGGCCTCGGTTCCTTAATGGACTTTGGGGCGTCCTCTCCCGTTGGGCTCTTCCCTCGACTTGATCAAGCCTTTCTTGGATAGGCTGAAGCTTCCGATCGAATAAATGCTCCACTTCACGCAATAAGGCTTGGAGATTTAAATTTGGTACATTTCGAACTAGTTGTCATTCACGTCTATCCATCATGTTTCTTCCAGAATTCTTGACATGGAAAATTATAAACCTCACAACAAAACCTCACGTTCACTCAGAAAGAAAGAATGGATGACATTCACACTCATGTTTACACTGTTATATGGATTTTTCTTCTCACTATTGTGCTCACTCACTCGTGCCTTTTTCCACTCATTTCTTCTCTCATGATTTCATAAAAAGACTCGTTTAGGCATTATCGTAGTCTAGGGGTAGGCTTCAAGTGGGTTAACAATGGTAATGATGTTAGGTGCAAGGTTGGCTAAAAGAACCTAATTTGGTTTTGAGTGTAGCGTGAAGGTAGATGGTGATAGTAGCAAGAATTGATGATCAGGAACTACAAAATGTGAATTGAAACTTTCAACACTTTCGACATAACTTTGGCAATCGAATAACAAAAGAACTGAAAACTTTTTTTTATTTATAATTTTGAATTTCTTTTTTTTTAAAATTACAATATGTTGAATCCTTAGAATACCTTTTGATACACGAAATTTTTTTGATTTTTTTCACGAACCTACTTCGGGATAGCTCTGAACATCCGTACTTCTCATTTTAAGTAGCTCTGATACCAAATGATACAATCTCACCTCGGTATGGTGAGTTGAGTCATTTATATGCCCGATCGTCTAATGAAGAAGTATCGTTCCAGTTTTGAAGTATGGTTTGTAATTGACTAAGTATGGAGATAGTATCAAATTAGGTTTAAGAATGGTTAAGTTTAAGTTGTTTTAGGTTCAGCTATCAAAGAAAATAAAATGAATAGTGATAGTTTGGATGGGATAGAAGTAAAGCCTAAGTGCCAAGATCGAACTAACACTATGAAAGTGTGCTGACCTGAGACTTATACGACCTTAAGGTAGATAGGTGATGGAAATAAAAATGACCTTGACCTGTTAGCTAAAAAGGTAGGAACCAAAGGTATAAGTTTGGTTGAACGCCACACTCGAATCAGAGTGATAAGCTCAGAAAAGACAAAGATTGACGCCACTGACTAATAGATAAGCCAAGCTAAGTCTTTGGATGAAATTTGAGAGAGGTAAATCTCACAAAAATAACAAAATTTCATTCAAAGTTGCAAAAAGTCTCTAAAAAATGAAAAGAGCTAAATATTTATAGCCATTACATGAGCTTCCCAAGTAGTCATTTTAGATAGCTGAATGGATAGCAAGCAACTTAATAGCCAGCTCACATTCAACTCAAATGAACCAAGCTTCCAAGAAGTTTCTTAGTAATTTCCTTTAGGCTTCCTAATAAGCTGAAAGAAATTAATGTTGAGCTGAATAGTCCTTGATAGGTTAGGCCAAGAGAATGTATGGACTTAATTTGATTCTTTGATTAGCTGAGCAGCCTTGGAGAATTAAATTCCAGCTTGGTAAGAATAATCAACAACTCTTTTGGCTCTTAATGTTTCACAAAAAGTCACATGGAGAAGAGAAAACAACATATGGGTTTTTAATCAATTCATTGTCAATTGAGCTCCACGAATTGGCACATGCAAAAGAGGAATCAACAGCTCCTTTAATGCAGTCCCATGCATGAAAAGGAGAAATCAACAGCTCCTTTAATGCCGTTCCATGCATGCTTTCTTTGATGCTTTCCTTTGCTATTAAGCTAGCTGATTCAGTTGAATTAATTGCCTACAAATACCAAATAAATTCAGTCAAAGACATAACTACCTGCACATTAAATTCAACAATTTAAATCAGCTTAAGATACATTTAATCAGCAGAAGCTACGACATAATAAACTTGCACATTAATTCAGCTGGAGCTAAAACACATTAAAATTATGTAATAAGCTAAGACAAATTACTGATATGTATTAACTAAGACATATTAAAAGCATGCATTAAAATAAAACATATTTATGTAACACCCCGAATTTGGGCCTAGAAGTATTGGGCCTTGAGTGCGGGTCCATAAGGAGGTTGTATATAGGTATTTAATTGTGCAATGAAATAACACAATTAAATGTCTGCTTTAGTGGTTAATGGCCCTGAGAAGTGTTAGAGAAATCTTGGGTTCAAACTTGGGCTTTAGCAAAAATTTTGGTATTAAGTGAAAAAAAACCTGGATGCTTGGATGAGGGTTTTTAAATTATTGTGTTAAATAAATGACACAAGGAAGTTTGTAGTCTAGTGGTTGTGGCGTCATTAAGGTTGTATGGGAGCCTGGGTTCAAGCCTTGGCTCTTGAAATTTATTTTGTTTTTTTTAAGGGAACCTGGACTTTGGCCTTTAGACCTTATAATTAATTGGGGATAAAATATGACACAAAAAGCCTTGTGGCTTAGTGGCAAGTAGTGTGCGGAGCATCTGAGGGAAGGCATGGGTTTGAATCCCATGGCAAGCAAGGAGCATTTATTTTGCTAACAGGGGGCGGCAAGAGTTGGTGTTGAATTTAAACTCTGATGTTGGAGGGATCCTACATCGGGAAGCTAACATAAGAGTGGTTGCGAAGCTGGCTTTAAATAGAGGGAACCATGAGGAGAGTAAAGGTACCTTTTCTTGGATGATCCCTTTCGCTGTATGGCGTGCTCGTTTGGGTTGGGTGTCGGCTAAGAGTGCTCGGAGCGTGGATTAACTCCAGTCTCCTATCAGGTGTGTATTTTTCTCGCTACTCTAGCTGTAGGATGGCTACTTCGGGCCGCGATGGGCCGAAAGGGGTCATGTGAGCCTAATGGCCTACGGGCCTAATTGGATAAGTTGTTTGATTGTGTAGTAAATATTGGACTAGGCTAGGTGCATCTCATATTTGTGGCTAGATTTGGGCTAAAAGGGCCACACGAGCGTGTGGGCCCATTTGGGCCGAGAATAGGCTTTAGGCCCATTCGTATTGTTATCCCTGTTTAGAATACTTTAGTTTACCAAATTACTGAAATGCCCTCGATTTGTAGAATTACCGTTTTACCCTCGATTTATAGAATTACCGTTTCACCCTCAATTTACAAAATTACCGTTTTACCCTCGATTTATAGAATTACCATTTTACCCTCAATTTATAGAATTATCATTTTACCCTCGATTTACAAAATTACCATTTTGCCCTCAGTTTACAAAATTACCATTTTACCCTCGATTGTGAAATTACTGAAATACCCCTGTAGGATAGAATTACCAAAATACACCTAGCTTGTAAAATTACCAAAATACCCCTAGCTTGTAAAATTACTAAAATACCACTAGTTTGTGAAATTACCGAAATACCCTCAATTTGTAAAATTACCAAAATACCCCTGATTTACAAAATTACAGAAATACCCTTGACTTTCTAAAAATTATAGAAATACCATTGGTCTACAAAATTACTGAAATACCCTTGGTTTGTAGATTTACCAAAACACCCTTGTAGGATGAAATGACTAAAATATCCCTAATAGGTAAAAAGACCGTAACGCCCCTGTAGGGTAAAGTGATCGTAATACCCTTGTATGGTAAAATGACGAATACGCCCTTATGTTCCGTATGACTGATGTGCTTAGGATTTACATATATTGATATTGGATTAGTTAAGTTTGAGTGACAGGTGGTGGTTATCGTAGGTGATTGATTATGGAAACGTTTCAACTTCAACCCATAACAGGTGTGTACTACCCTCGTAGTAGGTTAGATTAATATCTGCTGAGAAGCCGAAATGCTAAAATACTGGCATTTCGGGAACTTGTAATGTTACGTGTGGGTATAGATGCGATAAATACGATAAGATCGGTGTTTGGATCGATGGAACGGGTAAGAACTCAATTTTGTGCACGATGGTAGGTTGGGCCTCAATGGGCAGGAATTGGGCCAAATGGGCTTTTGGGCCCATTTGGGTAAAATTGATAGAAAATGGAATTTGGAAAAGCTGCATGTTAACACGGTTAGTATTGTTGTAAAATTTGGGTTAAGCAGGCTTAGTGGGCTAAATCAGCATTCGTAGGGCCAATTAGGGGTTTTGGGCCCAAAAGCCCGAATTTGATAAGTGGGTTAAAGATAATTGTTTAAACACTCGGAAATATTGACAATTGTAATGAACATGGAAAACCTTGATTTTTGGTAAAATTACGAAAATACCCTTATAATATGAAACATGATTGTTTACCCTTGTGGGCAAGTGACTGACTTGGACTGTGTAGTTGACGGATTTGATTGTGAATATATGTTGGTGATATGAATGACTTGACTGTGATTGCTTGATTCAAATATGGGCATGACATTCTGCATACATGACATATTGCATGGGATATAGGTTATATTAATGGAGGAAGTGCTAAAAGGGCTCTGCCCCAGTTTACCGAAAAAGGCTTTGCCCTAGTTTATTAGAAAGGGCTTTGCCCCAATTATTAAAAGAGGCTAGGCCTCCAGTTATATGATAAAGCAGCTATGCTGCCAGTGGAAAGTTTGGTTGGGTGGGTTGAGTTATTCCCCACATGGAGAGCTTGGTTGGTACGGGTGGAGAGTAGCGGATGGTGGGTCGAGTAGTCTCCCCAAATGGGCTTGCATACATTCATTGACTTTACATGTGATATTGAAATGGGCTTGCATACATCCATTGACATTACATGTGATATTGAAATAGGCTTGCATACATCCATTGACATTACATGTGATATTGAAATGGGCTTGCATACATCCATTGACATTACATGTGATATTGAAATGGGCCTAAGGGCCATACCGTTTACAGTAAAGGCTTCGGCCCAGTGATATGATTTATGGAAAGGCTTCGGCCCAGTGATATGATTTATGAAAAGGCTTCGGCCCAGTGATATGATTTATGAAAAGGCTTTGGCCCAGTGATATGATTTATGGAAAGGCTTCGGCCTAGTATATGTCAAGACTAAATAGGGCTTTGGCCCAGATTGTACTGATACCGTGTTATTTACTGTTTGTTTATTATTGGGGTTACACACTGAGTTTTCGTAAACTCACCCCATTTCTAACAGTGCAGGTAATCCGTAAGCTTAGATGGTTTGGAGTTGCGAGGGACTCAGAGATGGCGACACTACTGTTTCTGTTTCTTTTAATTGCAGTAAGTAGCTGATTTATTTCTTTATAAGTTTTATCTTATTAATATTATTATTTGGTTTTGGGTTGTAATAAGGCCATTTTAATTATTTTTCTGCGATTATTTTATCTTATACCCTATATTTTTCTGATAACAATATGAGTTAGACCTAGGGCGCGTTTCCAAAATGATAATTGTTTTCAAAATAACGCAACGATACAATTAATCAGTTTATCAAAAATATCTACTTAAATAAATTCCAACTCGTTTTTCTCAAAACCTAACATAGCACCAAAGTGTGGCAATGGTTGTGGGCATGTCTAGGATTGGATCCAATCAAGAGCTTGGTACTTAAGCAGCCTTCTAGGCTCACCTCCTCTGTTTTGGATACCTACCTGGTGCACAGCTTCCATTCACTTTATTGACTTAGCAAAGACTATCTTTTAAAACACTAAGAAGGACGTTGAAAGAGGCATGGGTTTTCTTAAAAACTTCAATGTGACACATCGTCGGATCTGGCCATAACGCCTGGGCCGGGTTTGGGGTGTTACATTTAGTGGTATCAGTGCCAGGTTACAAAACTTGACTGGGGTATGGGTAGCATAAAATTATTGTTTTTTTTTCTTTTTTTTCTTTTTCCGAAATTAGGGTTTGAAAAGTTTTTTTCTAAAAATTTTGTTTTGAAATTTATCAACAAAACTTGACTTGTTTCTGGAAAGATGTTATTGGAAGAGTGGCACACCGAGTCTCCAGCACCAAATATGTAAGTTCTCTAACTCTATTTACTGTTATAGATTGAAATGCTATATTGAGAAACCACTATAGATAGTAGCACTATACTGGAACTCTCTAGTTAGAGTAAACTGTAACGCTTGAATTTAGATTTAGTATTTATTTGGTGTATGTTCTAGAAATGTAGAAATTGGTTGCATGTGAAATCTATTCGCTCCGATGGACAAATGTTTGGGTGTATGTTAGTATTATTAGTATCAGAGTGCGCAGCGGAAGTGTGGTGGTGTAGTCTGAGAGTGGAAAATTTCGAGGACGAAATTTCTTTAAGGGGGTAGAATTGTAACACCCCGAATTTGGGCCTAAAAGTATTGGGCCTTGAGTGCGGGTCCGTAAGGAGGTTGTATATAGGTATTTAATTGTGCAATGAAATAATACAATTAAATGTCTACTTTGGTGGTTAATGGCCCTGAGAAGTATTAGAGAAATCTTGGGTTCAAACTTGGGCTTTAGCAAAAATTTTGGTAGTAAGTGAAAAAAAACCTGGATGCTTGGATTAGGATTTTTAAATTATTGTGTTAAATAAATGACACAAGGAAGCTTGTAGTCTAGTGGTTGTGGCATCGTTAAGGTTGTATGGGAGCTTGGGTTCAAGCCTTGGCTCTTGCAATTTATTTTGGTTTTTTTTAAGGGAACCTGGACTTTGGCCTTTAGACCTTATAATTAATTGGGGATAAAATATGACACAAAAAGCCTTGTGGCTTAGTGGCAAGTAGCGTGTGGGGCATCTGAGGGGAGGCATGGGTTCGAATCCCATGACAAGCAATGAGCATTTATTTTGCTAACAGGGGGTGGCAAGAGTTAGTGTTGAATTTAAACTCTGATGTTGGAGGGATCCCACATCGGGAAGCTAACATAAGAGTGGTTACGAAGCTGGCTTTAAATAGAAGGAACCATGAGGAGAGTAAAGGTACCTTTTCTTGGCTGATCCCTTTCGCTGTATGGCGTGCTCGTTTGGGTTGGGCGTCGGCTAAGAGTGCTCGGAGCATGGATTAACTCCAGTCTCCTATCAAGTGTGTATTTTCTCGCTACTCTAGCTGTAGGATGGCTACTTCGGGCTACGATGGGCCGAAAGGGGTCATGTGGGCCTAATGGGCATACAGGCCCAATTGGATAAGTTGTTTGATTGTGTAGTAAATATTGGACTAGGCTAGGTGAATCTCATATTTGTGGCTAGATTTGGGCTAAAAGGGCCACACGAGCGTGTGGGCCCATTTAGGCCGAGAATAGGCTTTAGGCCCATTCGTATTGTTATCCCTGTTTAGAATACTTTAGTTTACCAAATTATTGAAATGCCATCGATTTGTAGAATTACCATTTTACCCTCAATTTATAGAATTATCGTTTCACCCTCAATTTACAAAATTACCATTTTACCCTCGATTTATAGAATTACCATTTTACCCTCGATTTACAGAATTATCGTTTTACCCTCAATTTACAAAATTACAATTTTACCGTCAGTTTACAAAATTACCATTTTACCCTCGATTGCAAAATTACTGAAATACCCCTATAGGATAGAATTACCAAAATACCCCTAGTTTGTAAAATTACCAAAATACCCCTAGCTTGTAAAATTACCGAAATACCATTGGTTTGTGAAATTACTGAAAAACCCTCAATTTGTAAAATTATCAAAATACTCCTGATTCACAAAATTATAGAAATACCCTTGACTTTCTAAAAATTATAGAAATACCATTGGTTTACAAAATTACTGAAATACCCTTGGTTTGTAGATTTACCAAAACACCCTTGTAGGATGAAATGACTAAAATACCCCTAATAGTTAAAAAGACCGTAAAGCCCCTGTAGGGTAAAGTGACCGTAATACCCTTGTATGGTAAAATGACGAATACGCCCTTATGTTCCGTATGACTGGTGTGCTTAGGATTTACATATATTGATATTGGTTTAGTTAAGTTTGAGTGACAGGTGGTGGTTATCGTAGGCGATTGATTATGGAAACGTTTCAACTTCAACCCATAACAGGTGTGTACTAACCCTCGTAGTAGCTTAGATTAATATCTGCTGAGAAGCCGAAATGCTAAAATACCGGCATTTCGGGAACTTGTAATGTTGCGTGTGGGTATAGATGCGATAAATACGATAAGATCGGTGTTTGGATCGATGGAACGGGTAAGAACTCAATTTTGTGCATGATGGTAAGTGGGGCCTCAATGGGTAGGAATTGGGCCAAATGGGCTTTTGGGCCCATTTGGGTAAAATTGATAGAAAATGGAATTTGGAAAAGCTGCATGTTAACACGGTTATTGTTGTTGTAAAATTTGGGTTAAGCAGGCTTAGTGGGCTAAATCAGCATTCGTAGGGCGCATTAGGGGTTTTGGGCCCAAAAGCCTGAATTTCATAAGTGGGTTAAAGATCATTGTTTAAACAATCGGAAATATTGACAATTGTAATGAACATGGAAAACCCTGATTTTTGGTAAAATTACGAAATTCCCTTATAATATGAAAAATGATTGTTTTGCCCTTGTGGGCAAGTGACTGACTTGGACTGTGTGGTTGACGGATTTGATTGTGAATATATATTGGTGATATGAATGACTTAACTGTGATTGTTTGATTCAATTATGGGCATGACATTCTGCATACATGACATATTGCATGGGATATGGGTTATATTGATGGAGGAAGTGCTAAAAAGGCTCTGCCCCAGTTTACCGAAAAGGGCTTTGCCCCAGTTTATCAGAAAGGGCTTTGCCCCAATTATTAAAAGAGGCTAGGCCTCCAGTTATATGATAAAGCAGCTATGCTGCCAGTGGAAAGTTTGGTTGGGTGGGTTGAGTTATTCCCCACATGGAGAGCTTGGTTGGTACGGGTGGAGAGTAGCGGATGGTGGGTCGAGTAGTCTCCCCAAATGGGCTTGCATACATTCATTGACATTACATGTGATATTGAAATGGGCTTGCATACATCCATTGACATTACATGTGATATTGAAATGGGCTTGCATACATCCATTGACATTACATGTGATATTGAAATGGGCCTAAGGGCCATACCGTTTACAGTAAAGGCTTCGGCCCAGTGATATGATTTATGAAAAGGCTTTGGCCCAGTGATATGATTTATGAAAAGGCTTCGGCCCAGTGATATGATTTATGAAATGGCTTCGGCCCAGTGATATGATTTATGAAAAAGCTTCGGCCCAGTGATATGATTTATGAAAAAGCTTCGGCCCAGTGATATGATTTATGGAAAGGCTTCGGCCCTGTATATGTCAAGACTAAATAGGGCTTTGGCCCAAATTGTACTGATACCGTATTATTTACTGTTTGTTTGTTATTGGGGTTACACACTGAGTTTTCGTAAACTCACCCCGTTTCTAATTGTGCAGGTAATCCCTAAGCTTAGATGGTTTGGAGCTGCGAGGGACTCAGAGATGGCCATACTACTATTTTTGTTTCTTTTAATTGCAATAAGTAGCTGATTTATTTCTTTATAAGTTTTATCTTATTAATATTATTATTGGTTTTGGGTTGTAATAAGGCCATTTTAATTATTTTTCTGGGATTATTTTATCTTATACCCTATATTTTTCTGATAACAATATGAGTTAGACCTAGGGCGCGTTTCCAAAATGATAATTGTTTTCAAAATAACGCAACGGTACAATTAATCGGTTTATCAAAAATATCTACTTAAATAAATTCCAACTCATTTTTCTCAAAACCTAACCTAGCACCAAAGTGTGGCAATGGTTGTGGGCATGTCTAGGATTGGATCCAATCAAGAGCTTGGTACTTAAGCAGCCTTCGAGGCTCACCTCCTCTATTTCGGATACCTACCTGGTGCACAGCTTCCATTCACTTTATTAACTTAGCAAAGACTATCTTTTAAAACACTAAGAAGGACGTTGAAAGAGGCATGGGTTTTCTTAAAAACTTCAATGTGACACGTCAGATCTGGCCATAACGTCTGGGCCGGGTTTGGGGTGTTACAATTTAATACATAATTAAGATGTCCAGCTTTTGACAAATTAAAAACTTAATAATTATTTGAGCTGAACTAACTAATTTAACTAAAACATTTGATTTATTTCTGCAACTAATAAAATGCATAAATTAAATCGAGCTAAATTTGAACTCATAGAGCTAAGGTTGAGTTGAGTTCAGCTTGCAAAAGGTTGCAAGGTGAACTCATAGAGCTGGTCCAAGCTCTCTCAATGTGTCCAGCCAATGCCTCGCCCCACACTTGATGGACTAAGGCTAAAATGGCCTCCTTAAATAGCTTGGCTTGAGCTCGTGTGATAGGGCCTTGGGGCAGCTCCAATAGATCCTTGCTCGAGCTAGGTGCACTCTTGGGCGTGCTCACATGATACGAGCTCGGTTGTAGATGTCTTAAGTCGTATGTGTTACCCAATTGTGAATTTGAGTAAGAGTTTGTTCGTTTAGAATTGGATTAGATTTTAACAAAAATAGGCTGATGAGATAAGGGAAATAGGCTTAAACACAAAGGATGCAAGATAGTTAAGGGAATGGATAGATAAAGTCAACTATGGCCAAAGAATGAACCAACAATAAAAAGAATTGTTGACCTAAATCTTAATAAGGCACTTAGGTGATTTCGGTTTAGGAAACAGTAGTTGAACCTTGACTCGCTATCAAATGTGATAGAAACTAAAGGTATATGAACGCCACACCAAAGGTGATAAGTTCGGTTTAGCAAAGGAAAGAATGACACCACAAGATAACTTGATAAGTTAATTTAGTCCTGAAAAGAACAAGGAGAATTGGAAATCTCACAAAGTTTCAAATTAAGCATAAAATTAGAAAAAAGTCTTAACAACATAAAATTGGCTAAGTATTTATAGCTAAACATCTAGCTAGCCGAATAGGCATTTAGGGAGCTGATGGCAGAAATATACAACTTAAATAAGTTGAAACTTCTTGGAAACTTCCTAAAACATTCCTTGAAGCTTCCTTGAAGGTTCCTTGAAGTTTCCTAGCATGAGAGGTGCCAATGCTCATTAAAGAAACTAAATGAACAGCTCAAATCAGCTTAATTAAGCTGAAGATTCCTTGAAGCTTCCCAAAAACGTCCAATGGTGTGAACAACCTTTTAATGAGCTGCTTTGATCAGATGAATGGTTTTGGAGGTGCTAAATGATGTCTTGAGTGCTCTAATGGACATTAGGTGTGAAACCAAATATGTGTAGCCCCTCAAGTGTGAATGCATAAACCCAAATGGTCATCTATGGTGAAAGGAATTTTCCAACAATGTGAATGTGTTTTTTCCTTTCTTGGGAAGCCAAAAATGTAGTAGCCATTTTTAATGGGAATGTGACGCATGAACAGCCAAATTGGTGTGTACACTTGATCTCCAATAGCCTCCAAGTGTGAATGGACGAAAATGAATAGCTCCCATGGTGTGAAAACATTTTGTTAGCTGAATGGTCTTGTGTGAATAGCTCCTTGTCCATTGCTCTTCATGAACAGCCCCTTGGAGAAGAGAAACAACTGCTAGACTTTATTTTAGCTTAATGCTCCAGCTCCAAACACATGTGCCCATTAATGTCGTCCATGCACCAGCTAAATTCAGCTGAATAATCACCTAAACACATCAATTAAAATCCGGTAAGGACACATTAACTAGCTCAATTAAGTTGTCTAAGTCTAAGACACTTTAAATGGTTGTTTGAGCTAAAACAAATTAAATAGTTTTCAGGCAAATTAAATGGCTGTGCAAATTGATACAAATTAATTAACTAAGACATATTTAATGCTAAAAATACTTAAACATATTAATTAACTTAAGACACATTTAATACTTAAACTAAGTTAACTAAATAACTTAAACTAAATTAACTAATATTATTTGAAGCTTATTCCAGCAACTAAAGTACATAAATTAAAAGATGGAATGAGCTCAATGAGCTAAAGTTGAGCCAGATTAAGTTCAACGAGCTAAAATTTGAGCTGAATCAAGCTCAATAGGCTAGGATCAAGCTTATTAGCTTACAAAAGATTGCTAGCCTCTCTTCGTGAGCTGGACTAAGGGCATTCCCGTGGCGTGGCCGTATCATCCCCTTCCTCTTTAAAGTGATTTTCCTCAAATCGGGCCACTTACTCGCGAAAAATCTTTCTTCGTCACGAACCCCTTGGTTATTGAACTTGAAAAAATTGCTCCCAAGAATTTGAACATCACACATAACTCAAAAAGAAAAACGTTTAGGTGCATGCCCTCCCTCTTTAGAAGGAAACCATTTCGAAGTGTCACCTACACAAGAATGAAATAGTTTAGTAACACTAGAAATTATAATCTCAAGAGAACTTTTTAGAATCTTATTCAAAAATTGAGCAAATAAACCAATGTTAGGATCAAACAGAAAAGTTGATTTTACCCTTTCACAATAAATCAAAAATTGATCACGTAATCCAATCCCGGGATCAAAATTAGAAGTTGGTATCACCTTATCATAATGAAACAAGAAATCCATTGATGGTAACCAACTAGAATCACAAGTCATTTGAAAATTATAACCTCAGAAAATAACATTGTAGGACTCAAATCCTTTGTATAATGATATGGAATAATATTCACCGGTATCAAAAACAAGGTTTTCTCTGACCATTTCTTGTTGACTTAAATATTTCTTGACTGGCAACATGGTAGGAAAACAAAGCAAACTAAAGTTATAAGCATGCACAGCATGTTCGAATCCCTTAAGGCATAACATCGAGCAACCTCCTGAATCAAAAATTTGATTTCGACCTTGCAAATCCACAGAATTCACATCCTTCATTTTCAGAAATAAAGATAAAATTTGAAGCACATAGAAAAGGTCAACACATTTATTCAAAGTACAATACGATAATCAGTTTTACTCGGAAATAACTCAAGAAAAGATGCTCCGGATTTGAATACATAATTTTGATCACTCGTTCCATAATGCAACAAAAGTTTCATTTTCACCAAGAAGTCACACATTCCAATTAAAGAAGATGTAGGCAACAACAAATTCAAACAATCAAACCTTTTAAATCTCTTCCAAACTGACATGTAAATGCATGAGTATTTTGCACAAGGGTTTAAAGATTTCTCATGAACATCACAATCAGACAAATTAGATGTCCTACGCGAAAACTCTTTACCATATATGCTGAACAAAGAAGATGTGAGCATACAAACATTCAAACAGTTAATCCTTTCACACTTCATCTAAAAAGGCATGCTTATACAAGAGGATTTAGCACAAAAATTCAAAGATTTCATTTATCCATCACAATCAAACAGATCAAACTTCCTATGTGAATAATCTTTATCACACATGTCCAAAATTTGCATATGATGAATCAATCCAACATCATCAACAGAATTGCCAATGTAAGACTTATCATAAGAAAAACTTGTAACACCCCTAACCCGTATCTGTCACCGGATTAGGGTTATGAGGCGTTACCAAACAAAAGCACAATTCCAAACATTCATATATTCACACAAGTCAAACTCATTTATAAAAGGCATATAGTTAATTTACATTTCAAAACATACATTGATTTGCACATTGTATACACAAGTCATAAAAAATTTCAACGTATTACTTCCTGCATATAATGCATTAATATACACAACATTAATTATTATCAACATGGTCAATGATAAACCGTAATTTATACATATTTTTATCCCATGCTTAGTGCATTTACGGATGATTTCTCCTTAGATTTGGTGAATTCGATACTCCTAATCCTTTAATTCATGTTTTATACTTAGGTGAGCATAGGAGAGTAAAAAGAGTGAGAAACGGGCTGAAAACGCAGAAAATGGACCCACGTGGGAAATCAACACAGCCTGGACTTCCTCACACGGGCATGTCACACGGCCGTGTCCATTTGGCATGATCGAAGAGCGACTTACATGGGTAGACTACACGCCCGTGCCTGTTCAATAGCCTTGACCACGGGCTGGAGTAATCACACACGGGTGTCCCTGTCGAGCCCAAGTATAGTCCTATTCAGAAAAGGCCAATTTTTAGGGCCCTTAGGCATTCAAAAGCCTATTTAAACACCTGAGGCACTTAGAAGGGGAACGCGGAGTTGAAAGTAACGAATTACTCAAGGAAAGCGTATTGAGCCATCTCAAAAGCCGGATTCATCATCAAGACTAAAGATCTCCCTTCAAGTTCCTTCAGGAGTTTTGGGTTTTCTTATGTTTTGTTATCTTTATGCTTTTGAGATGTTTCCTTTCATAAGTATGAACTAAACCCCCTAAATACCTAAGGGGAATGAAACCTAAGACAGATCTTGTTATTATTATCTGAATTGTATGATAAATATTTGATTTGTTCTTAATTATGTGTTCTTAATTCTTGTTTTAATATTCCAGGATATTGATTCAAGTTGATGCTCTTATTCAGAGGAGGAATAGACCCTGTCTAAGAGTAAAATTGTCATAACTAAGCAGAGTTGATTGCGCGTCTAGAGAGAGGGTGACAAGATTTTGCCGGATTAGGGTGAAACCTAATAAGGGAATCCATAGATCGAGTTAATGCAATTCTAGGGTGTTAATTAGAAATAGATTCCAATTATTCAACCTAGGGTTAGACGTTATTAATCTCAAGAGAGATAATAATATAACTTAGGGATTTCTACAGATCAAGTCAAATAAATAAATCGTCTGATTCAGAGTCAAATAACAAGTGAAGTCTAGGTGGATTTTTTCTTAGGTATTGTCTTAATCAATTGAATTTTCCCAAAAGTATTTTCCTAAATTTTCTTTCTGTGCAGTCTTAGATTAGTAATTAGTTTAGATAACCAAACCTCTTAATTTTTAGGCTAGATAATAAAAAGGAAGTAAATACTAGTACTCGTGGTTCCTTTGGGTTCGACAATTTGGTCTTGCTAAACTATACTACTGTTCGATAGGTACACTTGCCTTAATCGTTATAATAAGTTAGTCTCAAGAACGATTCATTCATAAATCTTTAAAACCTGTCGCGAATATCACGTATCAAGTTTTTGACGCCATTGTCGGGGAACTAGGATATTAGGAACACTATTTTTTTTTAACTTTAGCCATTTTACTTTTATTGCAATTTAAAATTTTATTTTATTTTCTAATTGTTCATTTATTTTCTTCTGACAGGTTTTTCTATTTTATAACTAGAAGAAACCTATCAGGACCACTACTTTTTGACGGTGAGATCGTTCGCATAGTTCACAGAAATCGAAGAGAAATAAGGCGAAGCTTACGATACACAGAGGAAGAGCAAGAAGATGATACTTCAACCACAACCGAGGAGATGGCTAAAAACCAAGAAAATCCTCTACCTCCTGCAATTGCTACTAATCAGAATCCTGTTCCGCGTACTATGTATATTATGCTAAACCTTCTTTAACAGGAACTGAATCGAGCATAGTTAGGCCTGCTGTTGCTGCTAATACTTTTGAACTGAAACCTAACACCATTCAAATGATCCAAAAGTTTGTTCAGGTTGATGGGTTGCAGGACAAGGATCCCAACGCTCACTTGGCAAATTTCTTAGAGTTTTACGACACTTTTAAAATCAATGGCGTTTCTGATGACTCCATTCGCCTTTGGTTGTTTCCCTTTTCGTTGACGAATAAGGCTAAATAGCTCGTTACCACAAGGATCAATCACTACTTGGGAACAAATGACTGAAAAGTTTTTCTTAAAATATTTTTCGCCGGTTAAAATAGCCAAATTACTTAATGATATCTCCTCTTTTGTACAGATGGATTTAGAAACACTCTACGATGCATGGGAGAGATACAAGGATCTATTGAGAAGATGCCCTCACCATGGGTTACCACTCTGGCTACAGGTTCAAACGTTTCATAATGGCCTGAATCCTTCGACTCGATAGATGATTGACGTAGCCGCTGGTGGAACTATCAATAATAAGACACCTGAGGAAGCTTATGAATTTATAGAAGAGATGTCACTGAATAATTATCAGTGGCAAGTCATGAGGACAAAACCAATGAAAACAGCCGGCATTTTTAACGTTGATTCAGTCACCATGCTCTCTAATCAGGTAGAACTTTTGAATAAAAAAATTGACGATTTTCTTGGTTCTTCACAGGTTCACCCAGTAATGCAGTGCGAAGCAAGTGGAGGTGGATCAAGAAATTCAGAATACCCACCCTATGGCCACAACATGGAGAATGAGCAGTTAAATTACATGGGTAATAATCCTTGCTCTCAAAATAATCCTTATAGTAACACTTACAATGCAGGTTGGAGGAACCACCCAAATTTCTCATGGGGAGGCCAAGGGACTCAGCGACCACCACCTCCAAGCTTCCAACAACCACCCTACCAACAAGAGAAAAAGCCGAACCTTGAGGAGATGCTAACAAAATTCATCTCAGTGTTAGAAACTCATTTTTAGAATACCAAGACAGCACTTAAGAATCAACAAGCATCGATCCAAGGGCTCGAGACTCAGATAGGCCAGCTCGCTAATTTGATATCTAAACGACCACAAGGTAGCCTGCCGAGTAACATTGAATCTAACCCAAGGGAACAAATCAATGCCATTACCATTCAAGATGAGGAAGGGTTAGCTACACCTAAACCAGAACTGAGGCAAGAAATTGTGGTAAGTAAAGGTAAGGGTGAGATGGACCATAGTGAGCAAAAAACGGTAAGTAAAGAGTACAAACCACGAGTGCCATACCCTAATGCAACAAGGAAAGACCGTACAGATGAACAATTCGATAAATTTCTTAAACTATTAAAGAAATTACATATTAACTTACTGTTTATTGAATCTCTCTCGCAGATGCCAAACGCAGTCAAATTTTTAAAGGAGCTTCTAGCAAACAAACGAAAGTTAGATGAGGCGTCACATGTGGAGTTTAATGTAGTTTACTCAGCCATATTACAGAATAAGCTACCTAACAAATTGAAAGATCCAGGGAGTTTTACGATTCCTTGTTTAATTGGTAGTTTAGATGTTCATAATGCATTGGCTGACTTAGGGGCAAGCATTAATGTTATGCATTATGAAATGTTTAAAAAGCTAGGTCTTGAGAAACCCAAACAAAATAGGATGAGCATTCAATTGGCTGATAAAACCATTAGATTTCCTAGGGGTATCATTATTTTCTTGTTAAGATCGATAAATGTATATACCAAGTAGACTTTGTTGTTCTAGACATGGAAGAGGATAGTAACTCACCTTTGATTTTAGGAAGACCCTTTTAGCAATCGCTAGAACAATAATTGATGTTGGCACAGGTGAACTCACACTTCGTGTGGAAGATGAAACAATCACCCTTCAAGCTCGTAATTCGAGTAACACATCAAAAATTGAAGGTGGTTGTATAAATCATTCTACTAAAATTGACCATGTGGTGCAACCTACTTTGCAGGAAATAAGTTCGAAGAAGCTACACGAGGCATGTTCAAGCAACATCAAAGGACCTATCTATGAAGAACGAAGGCTACAAATCGAAGAGCTAGATGAATGGCGGACACAGAAATCAAGAACACCTGATAAACCAAAATCGAGCTAGGACGAGCTCAATACCTCACCAAATCAACTTAAGGTTGGAGACAAAGTACTACTAGATGCAGCAGATCCTTGCATTGCCACTTTTGAGCTAATGAAGAAATTCCTCTCACAGTACTCAGTATTTTCCCATATGGTACAGTTGAGGTAATTTATCCCAAATTCAGCACTTTTAAGGTAAACAATACTCGTCTTAAACCTTAAGTTGATAAAGTTGATAGCAGGGATGAGGAGTGTCAACTCCTCGCACCACCTTGACTATGCAGAAGAGAGGTAAGTCCAGCTTAAGACTATAAATAAGCGCTTCTCGGGAGGCAACCCAACCACTAACAGTAATGATTTTTTCACATCTAACCTACTAATTGAATCTTAAAACACAGGGTTTTCCCATCCACACGACCAGGCACATGGGCGTGCCTTAGGCCGTGCTCACACCACAGAAGGAGACACAGTCGTGCGATATGGCTATGTGAAAATAGGGCAAAATTTTTCCCTAACACGGGATGCGATAAGTCATCACAGCCGTTTGATAAGGACGTAGGCGAAATTGCCAAAACAACACGGGCGCGTGACATGCCAGTGTTTTGAAACCGTAGGCGAACCTATCAATTTAGCATGGGCGTTCGACACGCCTGTGCCATTCACCCGTGATCGACAATAACAAACTAACACGGGCATGGACCTATGTACACGGGCGTGGAAGAAGCAAACGAAGTAAGACACGACCGTGCGACACGACCGTGTGTACCCACACGCCTAAGGAACACGGGCGTGGACCGAATGTCAAACGTGCCCAAATTTAAAAATCCCAGAACACACAGGAAAAAATTAGGGCACACGGGCGTGCCCCACGACTGTGCGCCCCAAAATCTATATAAACCCCTCACTATTCATCATCCCCCTCCTAAAAAATCCCTAACCCCAACCGCTGCAACTCCACACGCCCGACCTGCCATGCCCGTGCACCGCCTACGACACTGTTTCCGACGACCCAAGCTTCTCCCTTTTGCATTTGTTTACTCTTTTCTCTTTATTATCTTTAAATATTTTGCCTATTCCATGATTTATCCGATCCATTTGACTATCTTAAGTGAATATTACTAGTAGAATAATAGAAATACTCATGCTTGTCATTAAAGAATATTGCCATTTTTCATACTACATTCATCCATTTTTCTTGTTTCCATGGATTTTATGTTTACCCACATACATTCATGTCATTAAAGAATATTGCCATTTTTCATACTACATTCATCCATTTTTCTTGTTTCCATGGATTTTATGTTTACCCACATACATTCATGCATTAGATATTCATGTTGTATTATTCTCTAGCCCTATTTTAATAACTTGGTATATTTGCTTTAGTTGTTTTAGTTTTGCTCTCTTCATCTATACGCGAGTCTCATGAAATATTCCTATTTAGTTTTGTTTTTCCATGCTATTCTTGGGGCGTATTGGTTGAACTTTGACTTTTCAATGTAGGTATACAATGTCATCCTCACGTGGTAAGAAGACCACTGTCCCTGCCTTGAAGAAGAGGAAAGGAGCAGCATCATCTTCGGGTCCTACCACTGAGATCCGTCACCCTTTCCTCGAGTTCCCCTTGGGACCCCAGGAGGAATTATATCAAATATTACGGGCCCGACCCCTAGGTGTAGGCCAGCATTGACTAGGCTGCACTTGAACAAATTAATTGGCTGACGCGGTCCGAGCCCTCTTGACGACTGACTCATGGGGGCTCTTCTTTGAGATCGTCGAGCCGACGTATCTCGAGTTCACATTGGAACTCTGCTCGACGTTCCATCTTCAAATCATCAGACCAACTTCGATGATCCTGGAATGCTCCAATTCTGCCTTGGTGGTCTAGGGTTCCAGTTGAGCGTACCCGAGTTCGAGATTGCACTAGGGCTGTACACAGAGGAGTTCATGGAAAACAATGAACTCGACACCCTCCACCGCCACATCCACTACTCTTCCTCAAAATGCTGGAAGGACCTCGTCCCTGCCTCGGCCACCTATGATCCTAGCAGCTCCAAGGCATCGACCTCGCCCCATCCTTGCGATACCTACATGCCATCTTGGCCTACACTCTGACGGGATGATGAGAGAGCACCGACGTCATTACCACCCATGACGCCTATTTCTTATAGAGCATGGCAAACGGGCACGTCCTCTACCTTGCCTACTTCATCGCCCTCGCCATCCGCCATCAGACGGAGCAACATAGGAGAGGGGTCATCTCTATCGGGCCCTATGTGACTCGATTGGCTCAGTACTTTGGGCTCCTCAACACAGCAGCACAATTATCCTCCCTCACTCTCATTAGCCAGATGTCCCCGCAGGGCATCTTGAGCATGCTAAGTATGAGGATGATCGAGAAACGATGTGGCACCTACCCTCCTCAATACCGCCTCGTCTAGTTCATCGAGGAGGAGGACCCAGAGGACATTACTGATGATGTCCCTCTAAGTCATGAGGAACCACTGTCTCAGCCACCACCCATCCATCATCCAGTTCATGCGGCGGCTTCATACTCTAACATCTTTGAGCACCTTACTCGATTTGAGCAGTAGTGTTTTCAGCATTTTGATCACATTTATGCTACACTTCATCAGATTTGTCAGCACCTTCACATCTCATTGCCACCACCACCTCACGAACCATCCGGCGATGACGATGTTTAAAAACTTTTTATTTATTATTTTTATTTTCACTTTTATCTTTATTTATCTTAATTAAGTACTTTTTATTTTATTTTCCTTTAATATTATTTTAATTTTAGTTTTTATAATTTTTATTGAATAATTTATAGTTTTGGCTATTTCATTACGAGTAATTATGCTTATTTATATTCCCTAAAAAGTTCTCGATTCTATCACAGTTATAAAGAGCTCCAAAGCTCATCATCGAATAGGAACTCAAAACTCCACTAGGAAAGGTTCTCCACGACTGCCATGTCTTGCTCGACCACGACCATAGCTACCACCAGATATAATATTCTTTTGGTGCAGGACATATGGACTAATGAACCTCTACCACCACCGGAGTATCCTCCTCTATTCTCATCATTTCTTTGGCCGATTATTCTCCATAACTCCAATTCAAGGAATTAATTCATCATTCAGGAAGTTTCACTTCTCTCCCTATCTTATGATTATATATTTATCTTTTTCAATATATCTATCTTTGTAGATTGAGGGCAATGTACATCTTAAGTGTGGGGGGTCTTTTATATCATCCTTAGAAATCCCTGAATTTTGTCTTATTCTCACGTGAATCACTCATATCACTATTAGAATGAATTCTAATTAATTTATGATTTTTATTGATATGTCTTGAATTAAAACATAAGCATTTATGGATTGATTGTTTAAAGATTAAGACATTAGGGAATCAAGCATGATGAGTTGATTTTTGAAGAATTAAAAGCTTTTAGTTGTTTCCCTAAGTTGAAGTATTATCTTGAGTTGAAATTCACAAGTTTCAACATCAAAAAGCCATAATTTTTTTGAGATCTTGAGCCTTTAGAGCATATTTTATTTCTTTCATGCTCACTTTCATTATGAGTGCGTCAGTTTTGATTTGTTAATCTAGAACTTGCTTGATTATGCATGTCAAGACCACACCATTTGATTTGATATGTCGAGATGACAAAGGCACTTAGGTCTAACCCACTCACTCTACAAAAGCCTACCTTCATAATTAACTCTTAGTGACCCCCTTTGAGCCTAACAAGCCACTAATTGATTTACCCTCAATATTAACCCATAACCCATTATTGTTGAAATCCCCTAATTTGATCCCTATTTTTGTCGAGTTTGATTTGGACTAATTGCTTAGCTATGTTTTATTCTTCGTTGCAAGAATTAAGTTCCATGTATTTGACTTGTTCTAAAAAAAATACTTACATATATATTAGTAGTAATTTGTCATTTTTAAGCTTGAGTGTTAATTAAATTTTCTAAGAAGAAGCTCACTTGTATTCAACTAATAACTAGTCATTTTTCTAGCTAGGTAATTTTTCAATTCAATCTCGATTCTAACCTTTTCTTTCAGCTTGTAACCACACCCCCTAACCAAAGCCACATTACAACCTTCTAAAAAGAGCTTTTTGATTGATGTATCAGCTCAATATATAATGGTGGAGATTTGATTTTCAAGCAAGCCTATGGTAATAACTTTTCATATTGACTAACAAGTGCTTTAATTGATGTCCTTAAACACCTTGAGTGATTTGAGTGAATCTTTAGTAAGGATGTTAAACTCTGTGATATTTTGATCAAAGGTAATCACATAGATGAGGGGAGACACCTATGTTTTCGTGATAAAATGCTCAACTTGAAATGTTTGAAACTTTGATGTACTTTTAGTTGAATTTTCAATATATGAATACTTATGGATTATTTTGAGATATTATTGATAGGGATTATAAATTGAGAAGAATTTATTTTGATTGTGAGTTGAGGATTTTGCTTAAGGACAAGCAAATGATTAAGTGTGGGGGTATTTGATAAACCGTAATTTATACATATTTTTATCCCATGCTTAGCGTATTTACGGATGATTTCTCCTTAGATTTGGTGAATTCGATATTCCTAATCCTTTAATTTTATGTTTTATACTTAGGTGAGCATAGGAGAGTAGAAAGAGCGAGAAATGGGCCGAAAACAGAGAAAATGGACCCACGTGGGAAATCAACACAGCTTGGACTTCCTCACACGGGTGTGTCACACGGAGGTGTCTATTTGGCAAGATCGAAGCGTGACTTACATGGGTAGACTACATGCACATGCCTATTCAACAGCCTTGACCACGGGCTAGAGAAATCGCACAAGGGTGTGTTACACGGGCGTGTCCCTGCCGAGCCCAAGTATAGTCCTATTCAGAAAAGGTCAATTTTTAGGGCCCTAAGGCATTCAAAAGCCTATTTAAACACCTCAGAAGACACTTAGAAGGGGAACGTAGAGTAGGAAGCAAAGAATTACTCAAGGAAAGCCGATTGATCCATCTCAGAAGCCGGATTCATCATCAAGACTGAAGATCTCCTTTAAGTTCCTTCAGGAGTTTTGGGTTTTCTTAGGTTTTGTTATCTTTATGCTTTTGAGATGTTTTCTTTCATAAGTATGAACTAAACCCCCTAAATACCTAAGGGGAATAAAATCTAAGACAGATCTTGTTATTATTATCTGAATTGTATGATAAATATTTGACTTGTTCTTAATTCTTATTTTAATATTCCAGGATATTGATTCAAGTTAATGCTCTTATTAAGAGGAGGAATAGACCCTGTCTAAGAGTAAAATTTTCATAATTAAGCGGAGTTGATTGCGTGCCTAGAGATAGGGTGACAAGATTTTTCTGGATTAGGGTGAAACCTAATAAGGGAATCCACAGATCGAGTTAATGCAATTCTAGGGTGTTAATTAGAAAGAGATTTCAATTATTCAACCTAGGGATAGATGTTATTAGTCTCGAGAGAGATAATAATATAACTTAGGGATTTCTATGGATCAAGGAAAATGAATAAATCGTCTGATTCAGAGTCAAATAACAAGTGAAATCTAGGTGGATTTTTCCTTAGGTATTGTCTTAATCAATCGAATTTTCCCAAAAGTATTTTCCCAAATTTTCTTTCTATGCATTCTTAGTTTAGTAATTAGTTTAGATAACCAAACCTCTTAATTTTTAGGCTAGATAATAAAAAGGAAGTAAATACTAGTACTCGTAGTTCCTTTGGGTTCGACAATCCGGTCTTGCTGAACTATACTACTGTTCGATAGGTACACTTGCCTTAATCGTGATAATAAGTTAGTCTCAAGAACGATTCATTCATAAATCTTTAAAACCTATCGCGCATATCACGTATCAGTCAAGCATACTTCTAATACCATCTATGTAATTATGCGTATAGCCACCAAATCACATGTCATTTCAATATGTAACATTACAGTTATTTATCAAATGTATGCCAATATGTCTACTTCTTTTGTTGACTATTAAATATGATGTTTCCTTAACCAATATGCATACACATTTTTAAAACTTAATAAGCCATATTACACATCTTAAAAACCACTTACATATGTTGATGTGAGCACGCCCGGGGCATCCTCGAATGCATATCAAGATTCAATTGAGCTTCCAAAAACACCCATAACTCGAGCTTGTGCTAAGAATTTCCTAGAAGCTGTTTTAGCTTCTAATGCAAAACCTTGGCTTGAAACAAGGGCCAATGCTCACAAAATCAGCTCGAAGCAACTATCCAAAGAACCTGTGCATTGTTGGCAAGCTGATCCTAGCTCATTTCAGTTCCTCGAGCTCCGTCCAACTCAACTCAGCTCATTTGAGCTCGTTTTAGCTCGTTTGAGTTTAACCAAGCTTACTTTTAGCTCGTTCGTTATTTCAATAAATTAAACTAAGTTTTAGTTTTATACTAATTAGTTTGCTACAGCTCATTAACGAAAATCCTAGCTCCAATAAGTTCATTAAATGTTTTTACTTAGTTTGAGCTAGCCGAACTTAATGCTACTAGCTAGTCTTTAATTAATGTGTTTAGTTTAGCTTAGCATGATGTTTATGATGCTTAGTTCATGCTCTTAACATGTTCAGGTGAATATACATTGGGATTTAATGTGTTCATGTTTCTTGTAGGTTCAGCCGAATGTATTGAGTACATTTAATGAGATTCATGCACGGCTAGGTACATGGAATATAAGAGTTCATGCATGAACGAATTTATGCATGGTGAGCTGGCTATTGGTGATCCTTAAGCAACCTTTTCGCCAAGAGTTAAGTTCCACAAAGTGACCGAATACATGAAAGAGCCATTAATGCAAGTACATGCATGGCTTAATACAGCGTATGGAACGATGCATGCACAACTAGTGTTCAATGGATGGCATTTAAAGGAACTCATGTATTGGGGACGTTCATGCAAGTGGGGGCTATTTTATGTACATGTATTTGAAGATTCATAGACCGTAATTAAGGAATAACATGCATTGGGACGTTTCATGCATGTATCATGCATCTCCAAGATGTCCGTTCAAGTATTCAAGGTACATTCAAGCCTCATTTGGCCAAGGGAGATGTAGGAGTATTAAAGGGCTGCACATTCATGAACTATGGCTTTTCTTCTAGGCTAAGTATGCATGAATGCATCAAGTGAAGCAACATGATGGTTCTGTGACAGCCCTAATTTGACCCTAGTCGGAATGTGGTTTTGGGACCACAAAATTGAGTAATAAAATTTATTTAAAATTTATTTGCATAACTTCTATGTGTGATAGTGCATGTGTGAAAATTTAATGTTTTAATTTAGTCTTATGAATGAGAATTTTACTTGAAAGGACTTAGTTAAGAAACCATAAAAATGTGATAGGTAAAAGTTGAAGTGGCCAAATTGTATATGGATATCATCATAGAGGACTTGCATGTCAAATGGACCACTATGATTATAGTGGACGGTAATGATGATGAAAAATTTGGCATTTTGTGTATTTTATATTAGTGAAATAATATTAAATAGTTTTATATTAGAAAACCATGAATTAATAATAGAAAAAGGGTGATAAAAATAAAGTTTCTCATTTTTGTCTCCCCTTTTGCCGAAATTAAACAAGAAATTGAAGAAAGACCACCTAAGGCATTCGGCCATCTTGTGTTAGGAATTAAGGTATGATTTCATATGTTTTTCTTTAGATTTTGAGAAATTTAAATTGGTTTTGAAGCTCCTAGCATGACCCATGTGTATGATTTTGTGTTTGTGATGCATGAAGCATTCGGTCCTGAGCCCAATGGGTTACATTGTGTATGTTTTGATAATTTGTAAGGATAAATGTTCCTAATTGAGTATGAACAAACTAAATTACTATATGTGGCTCAAATGAGCTTGAGTAGTCGGTTAATGAAGTTAAGTATATGAATTAGGAGCATGAGTCCATTCTGCAATTTAAGATAAATTGTGAAATAATGCTTAATATTAGTAGTACTTGTTTAATTGGCAAATTGAGCTTAGAATGGATGAATTTATGAGTTTGGGACAAAGTATATACATATTCGGCTATGAATTTTCGTGTTTAATTTTGAATGTTGATGTTTCAAATTGAAAATGGATGTTAGTTGATTATAATACTTGCTTAATAATGAAAAGAACATGAGCTTAATGCTCAAATAGCATACGGCTTTGGAATAGGTTAAATTAGTTAGAAAATGAGTTCCAAGATAGTGAACTATGTGTTAAAAGAGGGATTTAGGTTGTATATACGTGATTAGATTGAATACAAGAGGCTATGTTAGCTAATTGAGGGATTCGGCCATAGTATTTTAGTGAATAATAATTTGAGCAAGGGTTTTAATTGTATGATAGGTTTTCGGCTATGGTTAATATTAGATGGAATACCGAATATGTGTGTGTGTCGATGAGGAATGAATATAAATTGGGGCTATGATGATTGAATTATTTTATTTGCTTAGTTGGAGCTCAAAATCAAAGGGAGCCAAGTTCGGCCAAAGGAAAAACGAAAGCGGTTGAGTAGCTGATCGGAGTTGTTCATCCGACTAAAAAGGTAAGTTCCTAAGTAATTTAAGTTATGGTTAATATTGCACATAAAATAGGTTGGATAAAAAATCATGGTATGTATGAATTTGTGAAAATCGAATGTGAGATTTATCAACCTATCTATGACATAGTGGTAGCTATAGATAAGAAATTTCAGCACTATGTGTGCGAGGTTATGCGGCACTATGTGTGCAAAAACTACATGGCACTATATGTGCGAGATTATATAGCACTATGTGTACGAGGAAACGCGGTACTATGTGTGCGAATGAGTAAGAGCACTATGTTTGTGGACCTTTAAATCGAGCACTAAGTGTGCGATATCGATCGTAGAGAATTGCTTGTGCAAATGAAAAAGTTTAAAACTTTAAACTGAGAGTAATGAAATGTGCATGGATATTAGACATGGGACTTGATCTATATCTGTATATTAATAGAGAATGCTCGGGAAGAGAGAAAGAAGAGAAAGGTAATCGGCTCAATTAGTATATAATTGAACAAAGATATAAATTAATGATAAATGAATCTAAATGGATTGGAGATTGATTTATAGATGGAGCAGCTTGGTTTGTGCTTTATTTGATTAATTGGACATTGTTTGTCATTTATATATATATGCCAATGATATGCATATGATATTTACCATGGTCCTTTCAATTTGCGATTAAATGGTGTAGGAGTACATAGTGAATTCAGGTAAGTATGTACCAAATTCATAATGTGCACATGTGACATAAGATTTCCTTGTGATATCTTGTTTGAATTTGGCTAATATTGGATTGAAATTTTAAATTTTTGTTAAGATAATTTGATCATTACATCTTTTTTTTTTAAAATTTATTAGGACTTATTGAGTTAATAGCTCACTTGGTGTGTTTATTGGTTTTGTATAGATCATCTTGTCGAGGAAAGCTTGGATTCGTTACGAAGTCATCACATCTTTTGACAACCCCTTTTTGGTATCTTTGTTTAAAACTCAAATAGACATTATGGCATGTATAGAATAATATTTTGGGAGGTTGCTATTTTGATAGTATTGTATATATATAAGGCCATGTGAATATGGCTAAAGTTCTATGTATGGATGTGATAATGGTTTAATTATAAATCTTGAAGTGAAATCAACTTGACATATGAATCCATATTGTGATATGAGTGTGATTATGTTATGCTTGAACTAACATGTTAAGCATTCGAGATACATTATGTATGTATATTCGGTCAAGAGGAGAAAAATCACCTTACATTTTTACCCTTGTTTTAGTATGTGCTTACTATAGAAGTTACTCATGGAAACGTGCTATTATTGTTGTAATTACTTAAATTAATATTGGACACGGGTATAAGGTGTTACATTTTTATTGGTATCAGAGCTACGATTTAGTTGATTCTAGGACTATTGTAGAGCGTGAAAGTCTAGCTATACATGCCATAATGCTAGTATATGATAGTGTGATGACTTCTGACGGTTAAAATTGTTGTTTTGATTAGTAAATAGAATCCACTCTAGAGAGAGGCTTAGCGGATGATGTTGAGAGTGTAGCGCCTGCTCCCGCGCAAGGGACAGCGCTTGTTGAACCTTAACCATCTGCGAGTAATCAAGATGATGGGGCTAAGCAATCCTTCTTTACCATTATGAATGAGTGGGTTACACAATATGCCCGAACAAACCCGGCTGCTCAACCATTTTCTGAATTTAAATAATCCTCCTCCGGTGCCTATAATACCAGCAACTACTGATCCCTTGAGGCTGAGTAAACCTCCTGTTGATTTGATTAGGAAGCGCGGGGCCGAGGAATTTTGAGCCACAGCTACTGATGGCGCTGAAAGGGCTGAGTTTTGGCTTGATAATACCATCCCCGTTTTCGATGAGCTGTCTTGCACACCCGATGAGTGTCTAAAGTGTGCAATATCCTTATTATGAGATTCAGCCTACTATTGGTGGAGAACCTTGATTTCGATTGTTCCAAAGGAACGAGTTACTAGGGACTTCTTTCAGACGGAGTTTCATAAGAAGTATATTAGTCAACGATTCATCGATCAAAAATGCAAAAAATTTCTTAAACAAGGCCGTTTGACGGTATCCGAATATGAACGTGAGTTTGTAAGACTCAGTCATTATGCTCGGGAGTGTGTAGCTGATGAAATTGCCATGTGTAAAAGATTTGAAGAGGGATTGAACGAAGATTTAAAGCTGCTGATGGGTATTCTAGAAATAAAGGAATTCGTAACACTGGTTGAACGAGCTTGCAAGGCTGGAGAGCTTGGAAAGGAGAAAAAGAAAGCTGAATATGAAGCTAGGGACTTTCGTAAAAGATCGGCGGGTAAAAATTCTTTTTTGCCTGCAAAGAAGTTCAGAGATGATACTAGCAGATCAAAGATGACTGCATGAATTTCTATTAAGGAGCGACCATCAACGGACTGTCGAGCTACTTCGGTTGCTAGTGTTGGCAACAATCGGCAAGAAAAACCCGAATGTCCACTGTGTGGAAGACAACATGTAGGTGAATGTTGGGGTAAGTTTATTAACAGAGCCTGTTATAGATACGGTTCGCGGGATCATTTCATTCAAGATTGCACGGAACCTGATGAGAAAAATAAGATGCAAGGTGCGAGATCGAGTGGTGCAACAACTAGAGGTAGACCACCGAGAAATACTGGAGGCAGGGGTGGTAATCAGAGAGGGACTTCTGATATGGCGGTTTGATCTGAGACTCGTGCCCCCTCCAGAGCTTATGTCATTCGTGCACGAGAGGAGGGATCCTCCCCTGATGTTATCACTGGTACATTCACTCTCTATAGTACTAGTGTACTTGCTTTAATTGATCCTGGTTTGACTCATTCTTACGTATGTGAAACATTAGCGTCCAGTAAGACTCTACCTGTTGAGTCTACAGAATTTGTGATACGAGTGTCAAACCCTTTGGGTCGGTATGTGCTAGTTGATAAAGTATGCAAGAGATGTTCATTAATAATTAAAGATTTCTATTTTCTGGTGGATTTGATGCTATTACCTTTCGACGAATTCGATATTATTCTCGGAATGGACTGATTAACCGAACATGATGCTGTGGTAAATTGCAAGCGAAAGATTATAGACTTGCAATGTTCGAGTGGTGAAATGATTCGAATTGAGTCTAGTGATCTGAGTGGGTTACCAGCAGTGATATCTTCAGTGTTAGCTCAGAAATATGTGAGAAAGGGTTATGAAGCTTATCTTGCATATGTACTGGATAGCAAGGTATCGGAACGAAAGCTCGAGACTATGCCTGTAGTTTGTGAGTATCCAGAAATGTTTCCTGAGGAATTACCGGGATTGCCACCTGTTAGAGAAGTAGAGTTCGTCATAGAATTGGTTCTGGGTACGACACCGATTTCAATAGCTCCGTATCGTATGGCACCGACCAAGTTAAAAGAATTGAAAGCTCAATTGCAAGAGTTGACTGACAGAGGTTTTGCGCGACCCAGCTTCTCACCCTGGGGTGTTCCAGTTCTGTTCGTGAAAAAGAAAGACGGAACTATGCGAATGTGTATTGATTATCGTCAGCTTAATAAAGTGACGATAAAGAATAAATATCCGTTGCCGCGGATAAATGACTTATTTGACCAGTTGAAAGGAGCTTCCATGTTTTCGAAGATTGATTTGCGATCTGGCTATTATCAGTTGCGAGTTAGAGATTCTGACGTTCCTAAGACTGCTTTCAGAACGAGATATGGACACTATGAGTTTTTAGTGATGCCGTTTGGGCTCACAATGCCCCTGTGATTTTCATGGATTTGATGAATCGGGTATTCAGACAGTATTTAGATCAATTTGTAGTGGTGTTCATAGATGATATTCTAATTTATTCTCACAATGAGTCCGAGCATGCCAAACACTTGAGGCTTGTACTGCAGATTTTGCGAGATAATCGGTTGTATGCAAAATTCAGTAAATGTGAATTTTGGTTAAGGGAGGTCAGTTTCTGGGACATATTATATCCGCTTCGGGTATTAGAGTTGATCCGAACAAAATTGCAGCCATTCTTGATTGGAAACCTTCGAGGGATGTTTTTGAAGTTCGGAGCTTTTTGGGACTCGCGGGGTACTACCGACGATTCGTTAAGGGTTTCTCGATGGTTGCAACACCGTTGACGAAACTACTCCGGAAAAATATCAAGTTTGAGTGGTCAGAGAAGTGTGGGACAAGTTTCGACTAGCTGAAAACCCTTTTGACGAAGGCTCCTGTGTTAGTTCAGCCAGAGTCTGGTAAAGAGTTCGTAGTCTACAGTGATGCTTCTTTGAACGGTTTGGGTTGTATACTGATGCAGGAAGGTAGAGTTGTTGCATATGCTTCGAGACAACTAAAGCCTCAGGAGAAAAGTTATCCAACTCATGATATTGGGCTAGCTGCGATTGTGTTTGCTCTTAAATTTTGGCGTCATTACCTGTTTGGAGAGAAATGCCATGTTTATACTGATCACAAAAGCCTAAAATATTTAATGACTCAGAGAGACTTGAATCTGAGATAACGATGGTGGCTTGAATTATTAAAGGATTATGAAATTGTCATTGATTATCATCATGGTAAAGCAAATGTGGTGGCTGATGCCCTAAGTCGAAAATATCTGTTTACTCTTCGAGCAATGAATGTACATCTGTCTATTTCCACTGATGATGTGCTGGTAACGGAATTAAAAGCAGAACCAGTGTTAATACGGCAAATTTGTGAAGCACAGAAAATCGACGAAGAATTGGTTGCTAAACGAGCTCAATGTGATTCTAATATGGGTTCAGAGTTTCAAATTGACGACAATGATTATTTAAGATTCAGAGGTCAATTTTGTGTTCGGAGAAATTCAGAACTTACTTCGATGATTTTGAGTGAGGCCCATTGTAGCCGAATGTCGGTCCATCCTGGTAGCACAAAAATGTACAACGATCTAAAAAGACAATATTGGTGGCATGGTATGAAAAGAGACATTTCCGACTTTATTTCTAAATGTTTGATATGTCAACAAGTGAAAGCGGAACATCAGGTGCCTTCGGGATTATTACAGCCGATCATGATACCTGAGTGGAAATGGGATCGAGTAACGATGGACTTTGTATCTGGTTTACCGTTGACACAGAGCAAGAAAGACTCAATCTGATACGAACCGCCTCGGGAGAGTCGAGTCGTATGCGAGTTTGCCCTATCGTCTATGAGAAAGTATCGTTCGATTTGTTCAAAAAAGATGTTTCTAAATAAATTATGCGGAAGCTATTCAAGGGGTTCAAATGAAGGGTTTAAAATATGAATATTAAGGTTCGGTTTAAAGTAAGTGAAACAATGGAAAGAAGGAACTCAAAAGCAAGCACGAACCAATAATAGAAAATATCGACCCAAATGCTTATAGGCTTTCAAGGCGAAAATGAAAATGATATAACCTCGACCCACTACTTAACAAAGTAGGAACCTCGGTATATGAGTGAACGAAATAGGGTTGACGCCACTACTAGGTAGATAAGTCAACAAAGTCTCAAACAAAGTTTAGAGAAGAAAATTCTTACAAGATTAAATTCAATAAAAATTTTGGCAAAAAGTCCTTTACATGGAAATTGAACAAGTATTTATAAGCCTAAGTCTAGGTAGCCGAATGGCCTTTCATACTTACACATTAATTAAAAGAAAATTCTAGAAAAATAACTCTTAATATGCATGACCAGATTCGGTTTTGGGAATGGTGGATGAATGCATCTTCATGCTTAAGAAAACTCAAAGTGAATGCATGATATCTAATGGTCACTTGTAGATTCAGCCAACCTTGTTAAATGAAGCAATGTTTGGCCAAAAAGTATGAATTAATTGTGGACACTCCAAGGGCCATCATGTGTGTGAAATCGAATGTTGAAGAGTTTTCTAGTGTGAACAAGGTGAACCGAATGGTCTTGCCATGTGAACATAGGTGTGAACGAATTAAGGAGAGTCATGGGGAAGCTAATTGGCCAAGCTGTCTTCATGCATGTGTAAGTGCCCTTTGGCCGAATGGTCACCTTGGAGAATGAAGAGATAGCACACCATACATGAATGGAAACATTCATGAACCTTAAAGACATTGAATATGGTCATACATGCACTTGGCCGAACATGCACCTAAGAGATTCAAGCCCCCCAACCGTCTATGCACCTTCAAAATTCATGCTTGTTTTTAATCTCCATATGTCCATTGCGTTCCTACAAGAAATGTGAACATAATTAATTCAAACTAATGTGAACACAGATATCAACATTAAATTCGGTTATGACAAATTTAATTATCATCAATAAACACTTTTAAGACATACTTAATATAACTAATGTGAACTAAATTTAATATGTAGGATATTAATTAACTAATTATTGAACTTATTAATTAAAAAGTCAATAGTAGTAAAACGAATTCAAAGTGAACTCCATGAGCTGATGGTTAATTCATGAGTTAAACCCGAGCTGGGCCTAAACTCGTGAGCTGATAATGAGCTGGTCCCGAGCTAATGAGCTGGTGTGGAGCTACATGGGAGCTAACTTGAACTGAAGGTGAGCTTGGTGAACTGAAATGAACTTGTAGAAAAGTTCGGCATGGATTTCCAAAGTGGCCACTAATTGGTTCGATAGGTCTAGCATTGACATCATACCACACATGCTGAACTAAAGCTATAACAACTTTTTTAAATTGTTTTGCACGAGCCCTTGTGATCGGCCCTTGAGGTAGCACCATCGGATCTCGGCTTGGACTTGGCTTATGGGAAGTCGTGATCGTATCATCCTCCCCCTCTTGAAAATGACTTGTCCTCAAGTCAGTATCTACATCGAAAGGAGTCAAGTCAGAGACATTAAAACTAGCACTAACATTGTACTCACCTGGTAAGTCAAGCTTATACGAATTTTCATTGATTCGCTCGATGACTTGGAAGGGGCCGTCTCCTCGCGGCAACAACTTAGATCTTCGTTGAGCCGGAAACCTTTCTTTTCTCTTGTGCACCCAGACCCAGTCTCCGAGTTCAAATACAACTCGTTTTCGTCCTTTGTTGGCTCGTTGGACATATTGCTCGGTTCGAGATTCAATATTCTCTCGGACTTTCCTATGTAATTCCTTAAAAAATTCAGCCTTTTTCCTTGCATCTGTATGGACAAATTGATCAACAGGAAAAGGCAATATGTCAAGAGGAGTAAGAGGATTAAATCCATAGACAGTCTTAAAAGGAGAGAATTTGGTTGTCGAGTGAACAGAGTGATTATAAGCGAACTCGATGTGGGGTAAGCATTCTTCCCATGTCTTGAGGTTCTTTCGTACCAATGCTCGCAACAACGTTGACAAAACTCAGTTTACCACCTCGGTTTGGCCATCCGTTTGGGGATGACAAGGGGTTGAAAACAACAACTTCGTCCCAAGTTTTCCCCATAATGTTTGCCAAAAGTGACTCAAGAACTTTGTATCTCGATCGGAAACAATCGTTCTTGGTAATCCATGCAGTCGTACAATTTCCCTAAAAAACAAATTAGCAATATGCACAGCGTCATCAGTTTTAGCACAAGAAATAAAATGTGACATTTTAGAGAATCTATCGACTACAACAAACATTGAGTCCTTCCCTATCTTAGTTTTCGGTAATCCAAGAATAAAATCCATAGAGACATCGGTCCACGGGGTGTCGAGAATGGGAAGTGGTGTGTAAAGTCCATGTGGTTGGACCTTCGACTTAGCCCGTTTACAAATTAGGCAGCGTTCACAGATCCGCTCCACGTCTCTCCGCATTTGCGGCCAGTAAAAATGTTCATGGAGGGTCGACAATGTCTTGCTTATTCCAAAGTGTCCCATTAGGCCACCACTATGCGCCTCCAACATAAGTAACTCTCGAATGGAGCCTTGTGGTATACACAACCTATTTTCTTTAAAAAGAAACCCTTCGTACCTAAAAAATTTCTCAAAAGACCCATTTTCACAAGCAGTATATATATTTCCAAAATCCTCATCATTAGCATACAACTCTTTCATATGATAAAAACCAAGTAACTTAGAATCAAGAGTGGTCAATAAGGTATATCTCCGTGACAAGGCATCAGCCACTACATTTTCTTTACCTTTCTTGTATTTGATGACGTAGGGAAATGACTCTAAATACTCGACCCATTTTGCATGTCGTTTGTTGAGTTTATGCTGACCTTTAATAAACTTAAGTGCTTCGTGATCGGAATGAATCACGAACTCCTTCGGTCTTAGATAGTGCTGCCAGGTTTCAAGTGATCGAATCAAGGCATACATCTCTTTTTCGTACACCAGATAATTGAGGGAAGCGCCACTTAATTTCCCACTGAAGTACGCCACCGATCTTCCGTCTTGGGTCAACACAGCCTCGATCCCTACACCTGAAGCGTCACACTCAATTTCAAATGTTTTAGTAAAATCTGGAAGGGACAATAGAGGAGCTTTCACAAGACATTCTTTAATCAAATTAAATGAACGTTCTTGATCTTCAGACTAGTGAAATGTAGAGTTTTTCTTAATCACGCTTGTTAAGGGTGCTGCAATGGTACTAAAGTTGGGCACAAACCGACGGTAGAAGCTAGCCAATCCATGGAAGCTTCGAACTTGGCTAATGTTCGTCGGACGCGGCCATTCTTGAATCGCTTGAACTTTTTCTTGATCCGCCTCCAAACCGTTGGCACTCACAACATAACCTAAAAAGACAACTTTATCAGTGCAAAATGAACACTTTTTGAGATTAGCATACAATACCTCTTTTTGTAAAGTTTCCAACACCGCTCGTAAATGTGGTACGTGCTCCTCTAAAGTTTTGCTGTAAACCAAGATATCATCAAAGTATACAACACAAAATTTACCAATAAACGCACGTAATACATGGTTCATCAATCTCATAAAAGTGCTGGGAGCATTTGTAAGGCTGAATGGCATTACCAACCATTCGTACAAACCCAATTTCATTTTGAAGGCCGTCTTCCATTCATCGCCTTCTCGCATTAGTATTTGATGATAGCCACTTTTAAGATCGATTTTCGTGAAAATCTGGGTTCCACTTAATTCGTCAAGCATGTCATCAAGACGGGGTATCGGGTGTCGATACTTGATAGTGATTTTGTTGATGGCACGACAATCCGCACACATCCTCCACGACCCATCTTTCTTGGGTACAAGCAGCACCGACACCGCACAGGGACTTAAGCTCTCTTGGATGTATCCTTTGTCTAAGAGTTCAGTAATTTGCTTTTGCAATTCCTTCGTTTCTTCGGGATTACTCCGATAAGCAGGACGGTTGGGTAGTGCAGCTCCGAGTACTAAGTCTATTTGATGTTCGATGCCTCGGATAGGGGGCAGCCCACTTGGTATTTCATCCGAAAATATGTCTTCAAATTCCTGAATCAAAGACAATACAGAAGCATGCAAGTTTTCAGGTAACTCGTTAGTATTCAACAATGCCTCCTTGTACACAAATACATACATAGGCCGTCTCAAAAACATCGCTCGCCGGATATCACTAACCCTCGCAAACACACTCATTTTTCCACTTTCTTTTTCCTCTCCACTTTTTACTTGTTTTTGTTTCTTTTCATTTTCTCTCGCATTTTTAGTCTTTTCTCTCTCTTTTTCCTTAATTTTCTCTTTTGCACTCTTTTCTTTTTATTTCATTTTCTTTTTCTTCTTTTTCTTTTTCTTTTCTTTTCTTTGTTTTCTCTTTACAAGAATGTACAAAAGAACGATGAGAATACAAATATTGTTCGAAAGATGAAGAAATATTTGCATATGATTCACAATCAAAACTTCGTGAAGAATACTTCGAGTAAGATTTCTTTGAAGATCTAGTAGGAGTATGTCTTTCTCTTCGAACGCCATCTTGGAATGAATCAAAATCATAATCGGCTTCTCGTCTTCTCGAATTTCTTGATGAAAAGGACTTTCGATCGAAGTCACTTCTCGAATTCGTTGATGAATATGAGTCATAGTATGAATCTCTTTCTCTCGACGTAGATGGCGAAAAGGAGTCACAATTGGAACTTTTTTTCAGGTAGTAGTCGGGGGTATATCTCCGTGGGGTTCTTGGTTCTGTTTTACGATTTGAAGAAACTCGATCACTTTGGTCTTGTTTAGTCTCCATTCTTCACATTTCTTGCACCAAGTATTGGTATTCCGATTCGGTGAACTCTTCGCGTGACATGATTTTTGTTGCTAAAAAGAAAATGTTAGATCACAAAACAAAATAAAAAAATTAAGTACCTCACCACAAACCTCACAATTTCGCTTGGACAGAAGAAGAAAAAAAAAGGTGTCACTCCCGCTCGTGTTTACACTCGTTTGGCTTTTACCTCCACTCGAATGATCTCACTCGCTCATGCCTTTTTCCACTCCTTTCTCCTCTTATAACCTTGTAACAGACTTAGTATGACTTGATCTCTAGTATTGTGGGACGGTTTCAAATGGTTTTACAAAGGATAACATATGAGGGGTTACGGGTTGCCTAAAAGAAAAGGAAATTGGGTAAAAAAAAGTGTGGGGTGGATGAGATTATAATAGAAGATGAATCAGGAACGATATCAAACCAAGGGCTTTGACATTCGAACAACAATCAAATTGCATTAAACACTTTTTTTTCGAATTTTTTTTTGACTTGTATAACTTTTTTTTGTACTATATTGACAAACTAAATACAATAAAACACTTTTTGTACATGATTTGTTTTTCTTCGGCTACGTAGATTTTTGTTTTTATAGCAACAGCAGCTAACTAATCAAAATGAGAAAACTTCGTAATACGAATTTTTTTTTCTATACTCTTTTTTTTTGGATCCTACTTACTTACGTTCACTTGGACTAGCCCGGGATTAATTTCGTCGCATGATCTTCTCGTTTTAGTAGCTCTGATACCAAATGATACGAACCCCCTCGGGGAGAGTCGAGTCGTATGCGAGTTTGCCCGATCGTCTACGAGAAAGTATCGTTCGATTTGTTCAAAAAAGATGTTTCTAAATAAATTATGCGGAAGCTAGTCAAGGGGTTCAAATGAAGGGTTTAAAATATGAATATTAAGGTTCGGTTTAAAGTAAATGAAAGAATGGAAAGAAGGAACTCAAAAGCAAGCACGAACCAATATTAGAAAATATCGACCCAAATGCTTATAGGCTTTCAAGGCGAAAATGAAAATGATAGAACCTCGACCCACTACTTAAAGAGTAGGAACCTCGGTATATGAGTGAACGAAACAGGGTTGACGCCACTACTAGGTAGATAAGTCAACAAAGTCTTAAACAAAGTTTAGAGAAGAAAATTCTCACAAGATTAAATTCAATAAAAATTTTGGCAAAAAGTCCTTTACATGGAAATTGAACAAGTATTTATAAACCTAAGTCTAGGTAGCCGAATGGCCTTTCATACTTACACATTAATTAAAAGAAAATTCTAGAAAAATAACTCTTAATATGCATGACCAGATTCGGTTTTGGGAATGGTGGATGAATGCATCTTCATGCTTAAGAAAACTCAAAGTGAATGCATGATATCCCAATGGTCACTTGTAGATTCGGCCAACCTTGTTAAATGAAGCAATGTTTGGCCAAAAAGTATGAATTAATTGTGGACACTCCAAGGGCCATCATGTGTGTGAAACCGAATGTTGAAGAGTCTTCTAGTGTGAACAAGGTGAATCGAATGGTCTTGCCATGTGAACATAGGTGTGAACGAATTAAGGAGAGTCATGGGGAAGCTAATTAGCCAAGCTATCTTCATGCATGTGTGAGTGCCCTTTGGCCGAATGGTCACCTTGGAGAATGAAGAGATAGCACACCTGTGACAGCCCAAAGTTGACCCTAGTCGGGAAGTGGTTTCGGGACCGCTAAACCGAGTCACCGAAATGTTTGAATGTGATACTTATTGTGTAGAATATGTAATTATGAATGTGTGAAAATTTCAAGCTTCAATTGGGTTGATTTCATGTGAATTTAGTCAATAGGACTTATGTGAGAAAATTCTAAAATGTGATAGGTCAATGTGTGAGGACCTACTAGTGCATGTGGACAAAGGGGGGGACTTGCATGTCAAATTTCCCCCCCTAATGAGTAGTGGCCGGCCATGACAAGGAAGGATGGGCAAAACATGTCATGAAACATGTTTTGTTAGTGGAAGAATAAAATAAGGAGTATGGGTAATAAAGAAATGGAAAACAAAAGAAAAAAAAATGTGTGTGTGGTGTTTGTTCCCCCATTGCCGTGAGCTCAAGAGAAGAAAGGAGAAAAGTTTGTGTTCATCCTTTCTCACCTCCATTTTAGCCTAAATTAGAAAGAAAAACAAAGAAAAAAATTTCTCATCCTTTGGTTCATCCTTGGCCAAAAATTTTAAGGAGGAAAGAAGAAGAAAGGTGAAGAGATTCGGCCATGCATGTAGCTAGGCCAAGGTATGTTTAATGATGTTCCATGAGATGCATGCATGTTTTAGTTGTTAGCTTGAGTTCTACCTAGCCCATGGTCTAAATCTTGCTATGTGATGGAAATGGCACTTGACCATGGATGCATCATTCTTGGTTGGTGTTTGATGTTGTGGTGATGAGGCATGAGGATAAGTTAAGATTCGGCCTAGGTGGAGGTTGTGTTAATGCCATTGCATGCAAAATATGAAGCTTGTTAATGATGCATGTGATGATGGCTTGATGATTCTTGAACCTCCTTTTTAGCATTTTTGTGTGAGCACATATGTGCATTGGTTGCTAAAGGGAGAAGAATCGGCTAGCAAGATGTGTGCTAAGGCCGAATGTAACTTTGCATGTTGATGAGCAATGCATGTGTTAAATCGATGAAAAGGGGGAGGATGCTTTACTAGTGTGTATATGTGTGTATTAAGTGTTGAAATCGACCCCAAAAATGGACATGCATATTCGGCCAAGGGGAAAGAAATTAGCTAATATGTTGTGTTGATGCATGATTTTTGCATGTATGAGACTTTAATGTCTAATGTATAAATATGGGCTAAGTGCCTTGTGTTCATCTTTTGATGCCTAAAATGATGAAATCAATTTATTTGTTTGATTAAGCTCAAGAGCAAAGGGGAAATAAAACCGATAAAGGGAAGGAAAAAGTGGTTGAATAGCTAGCGGAATCGTTCGACAACACCCGAGGTAAGTTCTTGAGTAAGAGATCTTAAATTTCGATGTGATTAAATCATGCTCTATGTGTGGCTATTGAGCCGAATGTGCAAGGACAATATGTGCCTTGTGTTTGAGTTTCGTAAACGAAAATGAAATATGAATGTGCTATGAATTATTGTTAGATGTGCATGATTAATTGAATGCTGTCCGGGCTAAGTCCCGAAGGCTTTGTGCTAAGTGAATATATCCGGATTAAGATCCGAAGGCCTTTGTGCGAGATACTAAATCCGGGTTAAGTCCCGAAGGCATTCGTGCGAGTTATTAAATCCGGGTTAAGTCCCGAAGGCATTCGTGCGAGTTATTAAATCCGGGTTAAGTCCCGAAGGCATTCGTGCGAGTTGTTAAATCCGGGTTAAGTCCCGAAGGCATTCGTGCGAGTTGTTAAATCCGGGTTATGTCCCGAAGGCATTGTGTGAGTTACTAAAACCGGGCTATGTCCCGAAGGCATTTGAACGAGGAGCTATATCCGGTTAAATCCCGAAGGTACGTGATTTGGTAATGAATGAGCTTGCTGTAAAATTCCAGCGAATACTCGAAAAACATCCCAATATGGGGATATGTTACGTATGTGTTGAATTTAATCGAGCCCTTACAATAAATGTTCGCTCAGTTGATAAACGAGCTACCGGCCTTCGGCCAAGTTAGTTTATTGTGTATGTACATAAGGGTTATTAATGTTGTGAAGCAAGTTTGATATCGGTAAATTGCGTATTATGAAATATTCCGTTTAGCTAAATGTGTGCTATTCTTTGTGCATGCTGGAATTCCTTGCTCAAACTTACTAAGCATAAATTGCTTACTCGTTACATTGCTCCTCTGTTTTATAGATTTTTGGTTCTCCAGCTATCGGACTCGGGATCTTGAAGTCGAAGTCGCCCACACTATCAAAGGCTCTTTTGGGTACTATTTTGGTTGAATTTTGATATGGCATGTATAGGACTACCCATTGTTATCTTTCGAGTACTTTATGAAATGTATAAGTGTACAGCCATGCGAAAATGGCTTGTAGAAGTGGAGTATGGCATTAGACCATTCGTATTTATGAATGTATAGATGGTTTCATGATGTAACTATGTTGGAATGGAAGTGTTGAGCAAATGATCAGCCACTAGAATGGCTAAGTATGATCATATGTGGGCTTATGTATGACAAGGCCCTAGTTGGTCCATGAAACCCCAAATTAGGTAAGGTTCACTTTGAAAACAGAAGCTGATAGCAGCAGTGGTGTGGATTGGAAAAATCACAAGAATTCGTAGGAGTGGAATTAAATAGTGAATAAATTATGTAATCGAACCTTGATGAATCTACTTTCATATGGAAGTAACGAAACAATTATAGGAACAGTACAGAAAGAGATATTCGGGTTCTTGTGTAACAGGGCCAGAACAGTTTCTGGATTCACTGTTCCGCCTTTGGAAATTCACTATAAATTGACCAGAGATAATTAGGGGTCATACCATATATGTATGGATTCCTCTCTGAGTCTAGTTTCCATAGAAACAAACGGCATCAGTATTGAAGCTCTGTGCAGAGAGATATCCCAGTCGTAATGGGAAAAGGTCAGTGTAGTCGACCCCTGTAACATGGGAGACTTTGACTAATAAACTGTACTAATTGGCCCGACCAAAAATTCTAGAAAAAAATCCATAGGTGGGGACATGAGTCTAGTTTCAGGGAAAAATCACAAAACTGATTTTTGAGTTGTGAAACTCAAGATATGATTTTTGAAGCGACTAGTACTCAGACTGGGCAGTGTCTGGAAAAATTTTTCAAAGTTTGTTAACATCTCGTGTCCGACTCCGGTGTCGGTCTCGGGTTCGGGGTGTTACATTTTATTGGTATCAGAGCTACGGTTTAGTCGATTCTAGGACTACCGTAATGTTTTGGGTCTAGCTATACATGCCATTTTATGTGATTACTTGATAGTGTGGTGATTTCCGACAATTGTAAATGTGTTTATTTATAGTAATGGATCCCGATCGTGACCGAGAGGTAGCTGATGATCTTGAGAGTGTAGCGCCTGCTCCCGTACAAGGGACAGTGCCGGCAAACTCTCAACCTAATGCTAGTAATCAGAATGATGAAGCTAGACAAGCATTCTATAGCGTGATGAATGATTGGTTTAACCAATACATTCGAACTAATATGGCTGTTCCACAACCTCCATTCCCGAACAAATACTACCCCCGCACCTACAATACCGCCGGTAACGGACCAAATAAGGTCACATAAGCCCCAGTTGACAGAATCCGAAAACATGGGGCTACTGAATTTAAGGCTATGGATAGCGATGATGCCGAGCAAGCTGAATTTTGGCTGGACAACACTATCCGGGTACTCGATGAGCTATCTTGTACACCCGATGAATGCCTAAAGTGTGCTATCTCCTTGCTACGTGATTCTGCCTACTATTGGTGGAGTACTCTGACTTCTATTGTGCCCCGAGAGCAAGTAACTTGGGAGTTTTTCCAAACTGAGTTTCGGAAAAAGTATATCAGTCAGAGATTTGTTGATCAAAAACGGAAGGAATTTCTTGAGCTTAAGCAAGGCTCCATGTCGGTTACTGATTACGAGCGAAAATTTGTTAGACTTAGCAAATACGCTCGGGAATGTGTTTCGTCCGAAGCTGTTATGTGTAAACGCTTCGAGGATGGGCTGAATGAAGATATAAAAATGTTCGTTGGCGTTCTTGAAATACAAGAGTTCGTGGTACTTGTTGAACGAGCTTGTAAAGCCGAAGAGCTTAGAAAAGAAAAGCAAAGAGTTGATGAGGGAACTGGAGAGTTTCGTAAAACATCCTCGGGGAGGTCTCTTCAACAGACATCGAAGAGATTTCGAGATGATGCAGGCCAGTTTAGAGGCACTTCGGGCCTTTTTGGACGAGATCGTGATCGACCCCCTGTGGGTACACGAGGCACTTCGGTCGCCAGTGTTGGGAATGAACGTCGAGACAGGACGAAATGCCGATATTGCGGTAAATGGCATTCGGGGAGTTGTAGATTTCCTGACCGCTCCTGTTACAAATGCGGATCAGTGGACCACTTCATTAAAGATTGCCCGAGGTTGTCGGGACAGAATGCAAATCAGAGTGGGAGACCGGGTGCTACCACTGCTCGAGGTAGACCATCTGGAAATATGGGCAATGCTGGTGGTGGTCAGAGAGGATCTAGAGATGATATAACCAGATCCGAAGCCCGTGCGCCTGCTAGAGCTTATGCTATACGTGCCCGCGAGGATGCTTCTTCGCCTGATGTTATTACCGGTACATTCACCCTCTTTGATACTAATGCAATTGCTTTGATTGACCCCGGTTCTACCCATTCTTACATATGTGAAACCTTAGCATCCAGTAAGACTTTATCTATTGAGTCTACTGAGTTTGTAATTCGGGTGTCAAATCCCTTGGGTCGTTACGTGCTTGTCGACAAAGTGTGTAAGAAATGTCCCTGGAAAATTCGAGGTTCCTATTTTCCAGCGGACTTGACGCTTTTGCCGTTTGATGAATTTGATGTTATCCTTGGGTTGGATTGGTTGACTGCGCATGATGCGATTGTGAATTGCAAGAGCAAGACTATTGATTTGAGGTGCGCAAATAACGAAGTAGTCCGAATTGAGTCTGAGGACTTGGAGGGGATGCCAGCTGTAATATCAGCAATGTTGGCACAGAAATATGTAAGAAAAGGGTGCGAAGCATACCTTGCATATGTGCTTGATGACATTTTGGTCTATTCAAGAGATGAGACCGAACATGCTGAGCATCTGAGGCTAGTGCTGCAAATTTTGCGGGATAAGCAGTTATATGCTAAGTTCAGTAAGTGTGAGTTCTGGTTAAGAGAGGTTAGCTTCTTGGGTCATGTGGTATCCGCGTCGGGTATTCGAGTTGACCCGAACAAAATTTCAGCCATACTTGACTGGAAACCTCCGAGAAATATTACTGAAGTTCGGAGCTTTTTGGGGCTCGCCGGTTATTACCGACGATTTGTGAAAGGTTTCTCGATGATAGCCACACCAATGACGAAGCTACTTCAAAAGGATGTTAAGTTCGAGTGGACGGAGAAATGTCAGAAAAGTTTCAACCAACTGAAAACTCATTTGACTGAAGCTCCAATTTTGGTGCAACCCGAATCAGGTAAAGAGTTTGTCATTTATAGTGACGCATCCCTACTTGGGTTGGGTCGCGTATTGATGCAAGAAGGTCGAGTCGTGGCCTATGCGTCGAGACAATTGAAGCCACTAGACTTGAATTATCCGACCCATGATCTCGAACTAGCTGCCATCGTGTTTGCTTTAAAAATATGGCGACATTATCTGTTTGGTGAGAAGTGCCATGTATTTTCGGATCACAAAAGTCTCAAATATTTGATGACTCAACTAGACTTGAATCTGCGACAAAGACGTTGGCTTGAGTTGTTGAAAGATTATGAGCTTGTCATTGATTACCACCCGGGAAAGACTAACGTGGTTGCGGACGCCTTAAGCCGGAAGTCATTGTTTGCTTTACGAGCGATGAACGTGCATTTGTCTGTTTTACCAGACAGTGTGTTAGTAGCTGAATTAAAAGCTAAACCATTATTGACTCACCAAATTCGTGAAGCTCAGAAAGTCGATGATGAATTGGTTGCAAACGGTCTAAGTGTTTTCCGAACGAGGAATCGGAGTTTCAAATTGATGATGATGATTGTTTGAGGTTCAGAAATCATTTGTGTGTTCCAAGGAATTCGAAACTCATTTCGATGATTCTGAACGAAGCCCATTGTAGCCGAATGTCAATTCACCCGGGGAGTACGAAAATGTACAACGATTTGAAACGTCAATTTTGGTGGCATGGTATGAAACGGGACATCTCTGACTTTGTTTCGAGATGTTTAATATGTCAACAAGTGAACGCGGAACATCAAGTGTCTTCAGGATTACTCCAGCCGATCATGATACCCGAGTGGAAATGGGATCGAGTCACAATGGACTTTGTGTCCGGACTGCCTTTGTCAGCAAGTAAGAAGGATGCGATATGGGTTATTGTTGATAGACTGACTAAGTCGGCTCATTTCATCCCGTACGTACGGATTTTTCATTGGATAAACTAGCTGAATTGTACGTTTATCAAATTGTGAGATTACACGGGTACCTGTTTCTATCGTGTCGGATAGAGATCCGAGATTCACCTCACGATTTTGGAAGAAATTGCAAGAAGCTCTGGGTACCAAGTTGCATTTTAGCACTGCTTTTCACCCCAAACCGATGGTCAATCCGAGCGGATAATTCAGATACTTGAGGATATGTTGAGATGTTGCATCTCGAGTTCAGTAGTTCATGGGAACGGTATTTACCTTTGATTGAATTCGCTACAACAATAGTTTTCAATCAAGTATTAAGATGGCACCTTATGAGGCTTTGTACAGTCGTAAATGCCGTACACCATTGTTTTGGACCGAGCTCGGTGAAAGCAAAATTTTCGGAGTTGATTTGATTAGAGATGCTGAACAGAAAGTAAAGGTAATCCGTGAAAGTCTGAAGGTATCCACGGATCGTCAGAAATCGTACGCAGATTTGAAACGAAAAGACATCGAGTATCAGGTGGGAGACAAAGTGTTCCTTAAGGTTTCACCTTGGAAAAAGATACTCAGGTTCGGCCGTAAGGGCAAGTTGAGCCCAAGATTCATTGGGCCGTACGAAATCTCTGAACGAGTTGGTCCGGTTGCGTATAGATTGATTTTGCCCCCGGAGCTTGAAAAGATTCATGATGTCTTCATGTTTCGATGCTTCGACGCTATCGATCTGATCCATCGCATATAATTAGCCCATCAGAGGTTGAAATTCAAGTCGACATGAGCTATGAAGAAGAACCGATGCGTATCCTAGCTAGTGAAGTGAAGGAGTTGCGAAACAAAAGAGTTCGCTAGTAAAGGTGTTATGGCTCAAACTCGGGATCGAGGAAGCTACTTGGGAGACTGAGAGCTCGATGAAAGAACGATACCCAAACCCTATTTACCCGGTAAGATTTTCGGGGACGAAAATTTCTTAAGTGGGGGAGAGTTGTGACAGCCCAAGTTGACCCT